>NW_027287922.1:0-37506 GCF_047511675.1 Marmota flaviventris
TATCCGAGGCCCCGATGGGCAAGCAGGTATCCGAGGAACGGATGGGCAAATCGAAAAAAAAAAAAAATAAGAGCAGGTATCCGAGGCCCCGATGGGCAAATCGAAAAGAAAAAAGAAAAAAAAAAAATAAGAGCAGGTATCCGAGGCCCCGATGGGCAAGCAGGTATCCGAGGCCCCGATGGGCAAGCAGGTATCCGAGGCCCCGATGGGCAAGCAGGTATCCGAGGCCCCGAAGGGCAAGCAGGTATCCGAGGCCCCGATGGGCAAATCGAAAAGAAAAAAAATAAGAGCAGGTATCCGAGGCCCCGATGGGCAAATCGAAAAGAAAAAAGAAAAAAAAAACAAAAAAAAATAAGAGCAGGTATCCGAGGCCCCGATGGACAAGCAGGTATCCGAGGCCCCGATGGGCAAGCAGGTATCCAAGGCCCCGATGGGCAAATCGAAAAAAAAAAAAAATAAGAGCAGGTATCCGAGGCCCCGATGGGCAAATCGAAAAGAAAAAGAAAAAAAAAAAAAATAAGAGCAGGTATCCGAGGCCCCGATGGGCAAGCAGGTATCCGAGGCCCCGATGGGCAAGCAGGTATCCGAGGCCCCGATGGGCAAGCAGGTATCCGAGGCCCCGATGGGCAAATCGAAAAGAAAAAAAAATAAGAGCAGGTATCCGAGGCCCCGATGGGCAAATCGAAAAGAAAAAAGAAAAAAAAAAAAAAATAAGAGCAGGTATCCGAGGCCCCGATGGGCAAGCAGGTATCCGAGGCCCCGATGGGCAAGCAGGTATCCGAGGCCCCGATGGGCAAATCGAAAAGAAAAAAAAATAAGAGCAGGAATCCGAGGCCCCGATGGGCAAATCGAAAAGAAAAAAGAAAAAAAAAAAAATAAGAGCAGGTATCCGAGGCCCCGATGGGCAAGCAGGTTTCCGAGGCCCCGATGGGCAAGCAGGTATCCGAGGCCCCGATGGGCAAGCAGGTATCCGAGGCCCCGATGGGCAAGCACGTATCCGAGGCCCCGATGGGCAAGCAGGTATCCGAGGCCCCGATGGGCAAGCAGGTATCCGAGGCCCCGATGGGCAAGCAGGTATCCGAGGCCCCGATGGGCAAGCAGGTATCGGAGGCCCCGATGGGCAAGCAGGTATCCGAGGCCCCGATGGGCAAGCAGGTATCCGAGGCCCCGATGGGCAAGCAGGTATCCGAGGCCCCGATGGGCAAATCGAAAAGAAAAAAAAAAAAGAGCAGGTATCTGAGGCCCCGATGGGCAAATCGAAAAGAAAAAAGAAAAAAAAAAAAATAAGAGCAGGTATCCGTGGCCCCGATGGGCAAGCAGGTATCCGAGGCCCCGATGGGCAAGCAGGTATCCGAGGCCCCGATGGGCAAGCAGGTATCTGAGGCCCCGATGGGCAAGCAGGTATCCGAGGCCCCGATGGGCAAGCAGGTATCCGAGGCCCCGATGGGCAAGCAGGTATCCGAGGCCCCGATGGGCAAGCAGGTATCCGAGGCCCCGATGGGCAAGCAGGTATCCGAGGAACGGATGGGCAAATCGAAAAAAAAAAAAAAATAAGAGCAGGTATCCGAGGCCCCGATGGGCAAATCGAAAAGAAAAAAGAAAAAAAAAAAATAAGAGCAGGTATCCGAGGCCCCGATGGGCAAGCAGGTATCCGAGGCCCCGATGGGCAAGCAGGTATCCGAGGCCCCGATGGGCAAGCAGGTATCCGAGGCCCCGAAGGGCAAGCAGGTATCCGAGGCCCCGATGGGCAAATCGAAAAGAAAAAAAAATAAGAGCAGGTATCCGAGGCCCCGATGGGCAAATCGAAAAGAAAAAAGAAAAAAAAAACAAAAAAAAATAAGAGCAGGTATCCGAGGCCCCGATGGACAAGCAGGTATCCGAGGCCCCGATGGGCAAGCAGGTATCCAAGGCCCCGATGGGCAAATCGAAAAAAAAAAAAAAATAAGAGCAGGTATCCGAGGCCCCGATGGGCAAATCGAAAAGAAAAAAGAAAAAAAAAAAAAATAAGAGCAGGTATCCGAGGCCCCGATGGGCAAGCAGGTATCCGAGGCCCCGATGGGCAAGCAGGTATCCGAGGCCCCGATGGGCAAGCAGGTATCCGAGGCCCCGATGGGCAAATCGAAAAGAAAAAAAAATAAGAGCAGGTATCCGAGGCCCCGATGGGCAAATCGAAAAGAAAAAAGAAAAAAAAAAAAAAATAAGAGCAGGTATCCGAGGCCCCGATGGGCAAGCAGGTATCCGAGGCCCCGATGGGCAAGCAGGTATCCGAGGCCCCGATGGGCAAATCGAAAAGAAAAAAAAATAAGAGCAGGAATCCGAGGCCCCGATGGGCAAATCGAAAAGAAAAAAGAAAAAAAAAAAAATAAGAGCAGGTATCCGAGGCCCCGATGGGCAAGCAGGTTTCCGAGGCCCCGATGGGCAAGCAGGTATCCGAGGCCCCGATGGGCAAGCAGGTATCCGAGGCCCCGATGGGCAAGCACGTATCCGAGGCCCCGATGGGCAAGCAGGTATCCGAGGCCCCGATGGGCAAGCAGGTATCCGAGGCCCCGATGGGCAAGCAGGTATCCGAGGCCCCGATGGGCAAGCAGGTATCGGAGGCCCCGATGGGCAAGCAGGTATCCGAGGCCCCGATGGGCAAGCAGGTATCCGAGGCCCCGATGGGCAAGCAGGTATCCGAGGCCCCGATGGGCAAATCGAAAAGAAAAAAAAAAAAGAGCAGGTATCTGAGGCCCCGATGGGCAAATCGAAAAGAAAAAAGAAAAAAAAAAAAAATAAGAGCAGGTATCCGTGGCCCCGATGGGCAAGCAGGTATCCGAGGCCCCGATGGGCAAGCAGGTATCCGAGGCCCCGATGGGCAAGCAGGTATCTGAGGCCCCGATGGGCAAGCAGGTATCCGAGGCCCCGATGGGCAAGCAGGTATCCGAGGCCCCGATGGGCAAGCAGGTATCCGAGGTCCCGATGGGCAAGCAGGTATCCGAGGCCCCGATGGGCAAATCGAAAAGAAAAAAAAAATAAGAGCAGGTATCCGAGGCCCCGATGGGCAAATCGAAAAGAAAAAAGAAAAAAAAAAAATAAGAGCAGGTATCCGAGGCCCCGATGGGCAAGCAGGTATCCGAGGTCCCGATGGGCAAGCAGGTATCCGAGGCCCCGATGGGCAAATCGAAAAGAAAAAAAAAAATAAGAGCAGGTATCCGAGGCCCCGATGGGCAAATCGAAAAGAAACAAGAAAAAAATAAATAAATAAGAGCAGGTATCCGAGGCCCCGATGGGCAAGTAGGTATCCGAGGCCCCGATGGGCAAGCAGGTATCGGAGGCCCCGATGGGCCAGCAGGTATCCGAGGCCCCGATGGGCAAGCAGGTATCCGAGGCCCCGATGGGCAAATCGAAAAGAAAAAAAAATAAGAGCAGGTATCCGAGGCCCCGATGGGCAAATCGAAAAGAAAAAAGAAAAAAAAAAAAAAATAAGAGCGGGTATCCGAGGCCCCGATGGGCAAGCAGGTATCCGAGGCCCCGATGGGCAAGCAGGTATCCGAGGCCCCGATGGGCAAGCAGGTATCCGAGGAACGTATGGGCAAATCGAAAAAAAAAAAAAAATAAGAGCAGGTATCCGAGGCCCCGATGGGCAAATCGAAAAGAAAAAAGAAAAAAAAAAAATAAGAGCAGGTATCCGAGGCCCCGATGGGCAAGCAGGTATCCGAGGCCCCGATGGGCAAGCAGGTATCCGAGGCCCCGATGGGCAAATCGAAAAGAAAAAAAAATAAGAGCAGGTATCCGAGGCCCCGATGGGCAAATCGAAAAGAAAAAAGAAAAAAAAAAAAAAATAAGAGCAGGTATCCGAGGCCCCGATGGACAAGCAGGTATGCGAGGCCCCTATGGGCAAGCAGGTATCCGAGGCCCCGATGGGCAAGCAGGTATCCGAGGCCCCGATGGGCAAGCAGGTATCCGAGGCCCCGAAGGGCAAGCAGGTATCCGAGGCCCCGATGGGCAAATCGAAAAGAAAAAAAAATAAGAGCAGGTGTCCGAGGCCCCGATGGGCAAATCGAAAAGAAAAAAGAAAAAAAAAAAAATAAGAGCAGGTATCCGAGGCCCCGATGGGCAAGCAGGTATCC
The DNA here is from genome assembly GCF_047511675.1 of Marmota flaviventris. Lineage (NCBI taxonomy): Eukaryota > Metazoa > Chordata > Mammalia > Rodentia > Sciuridae > Marmota > Marmota flaviventris. The sequence goes on from NW_027287922.1 coordinate 4,110, forward strand.
GAGGCCCCGATGGGCAAGCAGGTATCCGAGGCCCCGATGGGCAAGCAGGTATCCGAGGCCCCGATGGGAAAATCGAAAAGAAAAAAAAATAAGAGCAGGTATCCGAGGCCCCGATGGGCAAATCGAAAAGAAAAAAGAAAAAAAAAAAAAAAAATAAGAGCAGGTATCCGAGGCCCCGATGGGCAAGCAGGTATCCGAGGCCCCGATGGGCAAGCAGGTATCCGAGGCCCCGATGGGCAAATCGAAAAGAAAAAAAAATAAGAGCAGGTATCCGAGGCCCCGATGGGCAAATCGAAAAGAAAAAAGAAAAAAAAAAAAATAAGAGCAGGTATCCGAGGCCCCGATGGGCAAGCAGGTATCCGAGGCCCCGATGGGCAAGCAGGTATCCGAGGCCCCGATGGGCAAGCAGGTATCGGAGGCCCCGATGGGCAAGCAGGTATCCGAGGCCCCGATGGGCAAGCAGGTATCCGAGGCCCCGATGGGCAAGCAGGTATCCGAGGCCCCGATGGGCAAGCAGGTATCCGAGGCCCCGATGGGCAAGCAGGTATCCGAGGCCCCGATGGGCAAGCAGGTATCCGAGGCCCCGATGGGCAAATCGAAAAGAAAAAAGAAAAAAAAAAAAAATAAGAGCAGGTATCCGAGGCCCCGATGGGCAAGTAGGTATCCGAGGCCCCGATGGGCAAGCAGGTATCGGAGGCCCCGATGGGCCAGCAGGTATCCGAGGCCCCGATGGGCAAGCAGGTATCCGAGGCCCCGATGGGCAAGCAGGTATCCGAGGAACGTATGGGCAAATCGAAAAAAAAAAAAAAATAAGAGCAGGTATCCGAGGCCCCGATGGGCAAATCGAAAAGAAAAAAGAAAAAAAAAAAATAAGAGCAGGTATCCGAGGCCCCGATGGGCAAGCAGGTATCCGAGGCCCCGATGGGCAAGCAGGTATCCGAGGCCCCGATGGGCAAATCGAAAAGAAAAAAAAATAAGAGCAGGTATCCGAGGCCCCGATGGGCAAATCGAAAAGAAAAAAGAAAAAAAAAAAAAAAATAAGAGCAGGTATCCGAGGCCCCGATGGACAAGCAGGTATGCGAGGCCCCTATGGGCAAGCAGGTATCCGAGGCCCCGATGGGCAAGCAGGTATCCGAGGCCCCGATGGGCAAGCAGGTATCCGAGGCCCCGAAGGGCAAGCAGGTATCCGAGGCCCCGATGGGCAAATCGAAAAGAAAAAAAAATAAGAGCAGGTGTCCGAGGCCCCGATGGGCAAATCGAAAAGAAAAAAGAAAAAAAAAAAAATAAGAGCAGGTATCCGAGGCCCCGATGGGCAAGCAGGTATCCGAGGCCCCGATGGGCAAGCAGGTATCCGAGGCCCCGATGGGCAAGCAGGTATCCGAGGCCCCGATGGGAAAATCGAAAAGAAAAAAAAATAAGAGCAGGTATCTGAGGCCCCGATGGGCAAATCGAAAAGAAAAAAGAAAAAAAAAAAAAAAATAAGAGCAGGTATCCGAGGCCCCGATGGGCAAGCAGGTATCGGAGGCCCCGATGGGCAAGCAGGTATCCGAGGCCCCGATGGGCAAGCAGGTATCCGAGGCCCCGATGGGCAAGCAGGTATCCGAGGCCCCGATGGGCAAGCAGGTATCCGAGGCCCCGATGGGCAAGCAGGTATCCGAGGCCCCGATGGGCAAGCAGGTATCCGAGGCCCCGATGGGCAAGCAGGAATCCGAGGCCCCGATGGGCAAGCAGGTATCCGAGGCCCCGATGGGCAAATCGAAAAGAAAAAAAAAAAAATAAGAGCAGGTATCCGAGGCCCCGATGGGCAAGCAGGTATCCGAGGCCCCGATGGGCAAGCAGGTATCGGAGGCCCCGATGGGCCAGCAGGTATCCGAGGCCCCGATGGGCAAGCAGGTATCCGAGGCACCGATGGGCAAATCAAAAAGAAAAAAGAAAAAAAAAAAAAAATAAGAGCAGGTATCCGAGGCCCCGATGGGCAAGCAGGTATCCGAGGCCCCGATGGGCAAGCAGGTATCCGAGGCCCCGATGGGCAAATCGAAAAGAAAAAAAAATAAGAGCAGGTATCCGAAGCCCCGATGGGCAAATCGAAAAGAAAAAAGAAAAAAAAAAATAAATAAGAGCAGGTATCCGAGGCCCCGATGGGCAAGCAGGTATCCGAGGCCCCGATGGGCAAGCAGGTATCCGAGGCCCCGATGGGCAAATCGAAAAGAAAAAAGAAAAAAAAAAAAATAAGAGCAGGTATCCGAGGCCCCGATGGGCAAGCAGGTATCCGAGGCCCCGATGGGCAAGCAGGTATCCGAGGCCCCGAAGGGCAAGCAGGTATCCGAGGCCCCGATTGTCAAGCAGGTATCCGAGGCCCCGATGGGCAAGCAGGTATCCGAGGCCCCGATGGGCAAGCAGGTATCCGAGGCCCCGATGGGCAAATCGAAAAGAAAAAAAAATAAGAGCAGGAATCCGAAGCCCCGATGGGCAAATCGAAAAGAAAAAAGAAAAAAAAAAACAATAAGAGCAGGTATCCGAGGCCCCGATGGGCAAGCAGGTATCCGAGGCCCCGATGGGCAAGCAGGTATCCGAGGACCCGATGGGCAAGCAGGTATCCGAGTCCCCGATGGGCAAGCAGGTATCCGAGGCCCCGATGGGCAAGCAGGTATCCGAGGCCCCCATGGGCAAATCGAAAAGAAAAAAAAAATAAGAGCAGGTATCCGAGGCCCCGATGGGCAAATCGAAAAGAAAAAAGAAAAAAAAAAAAAAATAAGAGCAGGTATCCGAGGCCCCGATGGGCAAGCAGGTATCCGAGGCCCCGATGGGCAAGCAGGTATCCGAGGCCCTGATGGGCAAATCGAAAAGAAAAAAAAATAAGAGCAGGTATCCGAAGCCCCGATGGGCAAATCGAAAAGAAAAAAGAAAAAAATAAATAAATAAGAGCAGGTATCCGAGGCCCCGATGGGCAAGCAGGTATCCGAGGCCCGATGGGCAAGCAGGTATCCGAGGCCCCGATGGGCAAGCAGGTATCCGAGGCCCCGATGGGCAAGCAGGTATCCGAGGCCCCGATGGGCAAGCAGGTATCCGAGGCCCCGATGGGCAAGCAGGTATCCGAGGCCCCGATGGGCAAATCGAAAAGAAAAAAGAAAAAAAAAAAAATAAGAGCAGGTATCCGAGGCCCCGATGGGCAAGCAGGTATCGGAGGCCCCGATGGGCCAGCAGGTATCCGAGGCCCCGATGGGCAAGCAGGTATCCGAGGCACCGATGGGCAAATCGAAAAGAAAAAAGAAAAAAAAAAAAAAATAAGAGCAGGTATCCGAGGCCCCGATGGGCAAGCAGGTATCCGAGGCCCCGATGGGCAAGCAGGTATCCGAGGCCCCGATGGGCAAATCGAAAAGAAAAAAAAATAAGAGCAGGTATCCGAAGCCCCGATGGGCAAATGGAAAAGAAAAAAGAAAAAATAAATAAATAAGAGCAGGTATCCGATGCCCCGATGGGCAAGCAGGTATCCGAGGCCCCGATGGGCAAGCAGGTATCCGAGGCCCCGATGGGCAAGCAGGTATCCGAGGCCCCGATGGGCAAGCAGGTATCCGAGGAACCGATGGGCAAGCAGGTATCCGAGGCCCCGATGGGCAAGCAGGTATCCGAGGCCCCCATGGGCAAATCGAAAAGAAAAAAGAAAAGAAAAAAAAATAAGAGCAGGTATCCGAGGCCCCGATGGGCAAGCAGGTATCCGAGGCCCCGATGGGCAAGCAGGTATCCGAGGCCCCGATGGGCAAGCAGGTATCCGAGGCCCCGATTGTCAAGCAGGTATCCGAGGCCCCGATGGGCAAGCAGGTATCCGAGGCCCCGATGGGCAAATCGAAAAGAAAAAAAAATAAGAGCAGGTATCCGAGGCCCCGATGGGCAAATCGAAAAGAAAAAAGAAAAAAAAAAACAATAAGAGCAGGTATCCGAGGCCCCGATGGGCAAGCAGGTATCCGAGGCCCCGATGGGCAAGCAGGTATCCGAGGCCCCGATGGGCAAGCAGGTATCCGGAGGCCCCGATGGGCAAGCAGGTATCCGAGGCCCCGATGGGCAAATCGAAAAGAAAAAAAAATAAGAGCAGGTATCCGAGGCCCCGATGGGCAAATCGAAAGAAAAAAAAAAATAAATAAATAAGAGCAGGAATCCGAGGCCCCGATGGGCAAGCAGGTATCCGAGGCCCCGATGGGCAAGCAGGTATCCGAGGCCCCGATGGGCAAATCGAAAAGAAAAAAAAATAAGAGCAGGTATCCGAGGCCCCGATGGGCAAATCGAAAAGAAAAAAGAAAAAAAAAAAAAATAAGAGCGGGTATCCGAGGCCCCGATGGGCAAGCAGGTATCCGAGGCCCCGATGGGCAAGCAGGTATCCGAGGCCCCGATGGGCAAGCAGGTATCCGAGGAACCGATGGGCAAATCGAAAAGAAAAAAAAATAAGAGCAGGTATCCGAGGCCCCGATGGGCAAATCGAAAAGAAAAAAGAAAAAAAAAAAATAAGAGCAGGTATCCGAGGCCCCAATGGACAAGCAGGTATCCGAGGCCCCGATGGGCAAGCAGGTATCCGAGGCCCCGATGGGCAAGCAGGTATCCGAGGCCCCGATGGGCAAGCAGGTATCCGAGGCCCCGAAGGGCAAGCAGGTATCCAGGACCCGATGGGCAAATCGAAAAGAAAAAAAATAAGAGCAGGTATCCGAGGCCCCGATGGGCAAATCGAAAAGAATAAAGAAAAAAAAAAAATAAATAAGAGCAGGTATCCGAGTCCCCGATGGGCAAGCAGGTATCCGAGGCCCCGATGGGCAAGCAGGTATCCAAGGCCCCGATGGGCAAATCGAAAAGAAAAAAAAATAAGAGCAGGTATCCGAGGCCCGATGGGCAAATCGAAAAGAATAAAGAAAAAAAAAAAAAAATAAGAGCAGGTATCCGAGTCCCCGATGGGCAAGCAGGTATCCGAGGCCCCGATGGGCAAGCAGGTATCCAAGGCCCCGATGGGCAAATCGAAAAGAAAAAAAAATAAGAGCAGGTATCCGAGGCCCCGAAGGGCAAATCGAAAAGAAAAAGAAAAAAAAAAAAATAAGAGCAGGTATCCGAGGCCCCGATGGGCAAGCAGGTATCCGAGGCCCCGATGGGCAAGCAGGTATCCGAGGCCCCGATGGGCAAGCAGGTATCCGAGGCCCCGATGGGCAAGCAGGTATCCGAGGCCCCGATGGGCAAGCAGGTATCCGAGGCCCCGATGGGCAAGCAGGTATCCGAGGCCCGGATTTGCAAATCGAAAAGAAAAAAAAAATAAGAGAAGGTATCCGAGGCCCCGATGGGCAAATCGAAAAGAAAAAAGAAAAAAAAAAAATAAGAGCAGGTATCCGAGGCCCCGATGGGCAAGCAGGTATCCGAGGCCCCGATGGGCAAGCAGGTATCCGAGGCCCCGATGGGCAAGCAGGTATCCGAGGCCCCGATGGGCAAGCAGGTATCCGAGGCCCCGATGGGCAAATCGAAAAGAAAAAAAAATAAGAGCAGGTATCCGAGGCCCCGATGGGCAAATCGAAAAGAAAAAAGAAAAAAAAAAAAAAATAAGAGCAGGTATCCGAGGCCCCGATGGTCAAGCAGGTATCCGAGGCCCCGATGGGCAAGCAGGTATCCGAGGCCCCGATGGGCAAGCAGGTATCCGAGGCCCCGATGGGCAAGCAGGTATCCGAGGCCCCGATGGGCAAGCAGGTATCCGAGGCCCCGATGGGCAAATCGAAAGAAAAAAAAAAAAATAAGAGCAGGTATCCGAGGCCCCGATGGACAAGCAGGTATCCGAGGCCCCGATCGGCAAGCAGGTATCCGAGGCCCCGATGGGCAAGCAGGTATCCGAGGCCCCGATGGGCAAGCAGGTATCCGAGGCCCCGAAGGGCAAGCAGGTATCCGAGGCCCCGATGGGCAAATCGAAAAGAAAAAAAAATAAGAGCAGGTATCCGAGGCCCCGATGGGCAAATCGAAAAGAAAAAAGAAAAAAAAAACAAAAAAAAATAAGAGCAGGTATCCGAGGCCCCGATGGACAAGCAGGTATCCGAGGCCCCGATGGGCAAGCAGGTATCCAAGGCCCCGATGGGCAAATCGAAAAGAAAAAAAAATAAGAGCAGGTATCCGAGGCCCCGATGGGCAAATCGAAAAGAAAAACAAAAAAAAAAAAAAAATAAGAGCAGGTATCCGAGGCCCCGATGGGCAAGCAGGTATCCGAGGCCCCGATGGGCAAGCAGGTATCCGAGGCCCCGATGGGCAAATCGAAAAGAAAAAAAAATAAGAGCAGGTATCCGAGGCCCCGATGGGCAAATCGAAAAGAAAAAAAAAAAAAAAAAAAAAATAAGAGCAGGTATCCGAGGCCCCGATGGGCAAATCGAAAAGAAAAAAAAATAAGAGCAGGTATCCGAGGCCCCGATGGGCAAATCGAAAAGAAAAAAAAATAAGAGCAGGTATCCGAGGCCCCGATGGGCAAATCGAAAAAAAAAAAGAAAAAAAAAAAAATAAGAGCAGGTATCCGAGGCCCCGATGGGCAAGCAGGTATCCGAGGCCCCGATGGGCAAGCAGGTATCCGAGGCGCCGATGGGCAAATCGAAAAGAAAAAAAAATAAGAGCAGGTATCCGAGGCCCCGATGGGCAAATCGAAAAGAAAAAAGAACAAAAAAAAAATAAGAGCAGGTATCCGAGGCCCCGATGGGCAAGCAGGTATCCGAGGCCCCGATGGGCAAGCAGGTATCCGAGGCCCCGATGGGCAAATCGAAAAGAAAAAAAAATAAGAGCAGGTATCCGAGGCCCCGATGGGCAAATCGAAAAGAAAAAAGAAAAAAAAAAAAAATAAGAGCAGGTATCCGAGGCCCCGATGGTCAAGCAGGTATCCGAGGCCCCGATGGGCAAATCGAAAAGAAAAAAGAAAAAAAAAAAAATAAGAGCAGGTATCCGAGGCCCCGATGGACAAGCAGGTATCCGAGGCCCCGATGGGCAAGCAGGTATCCGAGGCCCCGATGGGCAAGCAGGTATCCGAGGCCCCGATGGGCAAGCAGGTATCCGAGGCCCCGAAGGGCAAGCAGGTATCCAGGACCCGATGGGCAAATCGAAAAGAAAAAAAAATAAGAGCAGGTATCCGAGGCCCCGATGGGCAAATCGAAAAGAATAAAGAAAAAAAAAAAAAAATAAGAGCAGGTATCCGAGTCCCCGATGGGCAAGCAGGTATCCGAGGCCCCGATGGGCAAGCAGGTATCCAAGGCCCCGATGGGCAAATCGAAAAGAAAAAAAAATAAGAGCAGGTATCCGAGGCCCCGATGGGCAAATCGAAAAGAATAAAGAAAAAAAAAAAAAAAATAAGAGCAGGTATCCGAGTCCCCGATGGGCAAGCAGGTATCCGAGGCCCCGATGGGCAAGCAGGTATCCAAGGCCCCGATGGGCAAATCGAAAAGAAAAAAAAATAAGAGCAGGTATCCGAGGCCCCGATGGGCAAATCGAAAAGAAAAAAGAAAAAAAAAAAAATAAGAGCAGGTATCCGAGGCCCCGATGGGCAAGCAGGTATCCGAGGCCCCGTTGGGCAAGCAGGTATCCGAGGCCCCGATGGGCAAGCAGGTATCCGAGGCCCCGATGGGCAAGCAGGTATCCGAGGCCCCGATGGGCAAGCAGGTATCCGAGGCCCGGATTGGCAAATCGAAAAGAAAAAAAAAATAAGAGAAGGTATCCGAGGCCCCGATGGGCAAATCGAAAAGAAAAAAGAAAAAAAAAAATAAGAGCAGGTATCCGAGGCCCCGATGGGCAAGCAGGTATCCGAGGCCCCGATGGGCAAGCAGGTATCCGAGGCCCCGATGGGCAAGCAGGTATCCGAGGCCCCGATGGGCAAGCAGGTATCCGAGGCCCCGATGGGCAAATCGAAAAGAAAAAAAAATAAGAGCAGGTATCCGAGGCCCCGATGGGCAAATCGAAAAGAAAAAAGAAAAAAAAAAAAAATAAGAGCAGGTATCCGAGGCCCCGATGGTCAAGCAGGTATCCGAGGCCCCGATGGGCAAGCAGGTATCCGAGGCCCCGATGGGCAAGCAGGTATCCGAGGCCCCGATGGGCAAGCAGGTATCCGAGGCCCCGATGGGCAAGCAGGTATCCGAGGCCCCGATGGGCAAATCGAAAAGAAAAAAAAAAAAATAAGAGCAGGTATCCGAGGCCCCGATGGACAAGCAGGTATCCGAGGCCCCGATCGGCAAGCAGGTATCCGAGGCCCCGATGGGCAAGCAGGTATCCGAGGCCCCGATGGGCAAGCAGGTATCCGAGGCCCCGAAGGGCAAGCAGGTATCCGAGGCCCCGATGGGCAAATCGAAAAGAAAAAAAAATAAGAGCAGGTATCCGAGGCCCCGATGGGCAAATCGAAAAGAAAAAAGAAAAAAAAAACAAAAAAAAATAAGAGCAGGTATCCGAGGCCCCGATGGACAAGCAGGTATCCGAGGCCCCGATGGGCAAGCAGGTATCCAAGGCCCCGATGGGCAAATCGAAAAGAAAAAAAAATAAGAGCAGGTATCCGAGGCCCCGATGGGCAAATCGAAAAGAAAAACAAAAAAAAAAAAAAAATAAGAGCAGGTATCCGAGGCCCCGATGGGCAAGCAGGTATCCGAGGCCCCGATGGGCAAGCAGGTATCCGAGGCCCCGATGGGCAAATCGAAAAGAAAAAAAAATAAGAGCAGGTATCCGAGGCCCCGATGGGCAAATCGAAAAGAAAAAAAAAAAAATAAGAGCAGGTATCCGAGGCCCCGATGGGCAAATCGAAAAGAAAAAAAAATAAGAGCAGGTATCCGAGGCCCCGATGGGCAAATCGAAAAGAAAAAAAAATAAGAGCAGGTATCCGAGGCCCCGATGGGCAAATCGAAAAAAAAAAAGAAAAAAAAAAAAAATAAGAGCAGGTATCCGAGGCCCCGATGGGCAAGCAGGTATCCGAGGCCCCGATGGGCAAGCAGGTATCCGAGGCGCCGATGGGCAAATCGAAAAGAAAAAAAAATAAGAGCAGGTATCCGAGGCCCCGATGGGCAAATCGAAAAGAAAAAAGAACAAAAAAAAAATAAGAGCAGGTATCCGAGGCCCCGATGGGCAAGCAGGTATCCGAGGCCCCGATGGGCAAGCAGGTATCCGAGGCCCCGATGGGCAAGCAGGTATCCGAGGCCCCGATGGGCAAATCGAAAAGAAAAAAGAAAAAAAAAAAAATAAGAGCAGGTATCCGAGGCCCCGATGGGCAAGCAGGTATCCGAGGCCCCGATGGGCAAGCAGGTATCGGAGGCCCCGATGGGCCAGCAGGTATCCGAGGCCCCGATGGGCAAGCAGGTGTCCGAGGCCCCGATGGGCAAATCGAAAAGAAAAAAAAATAAGAGCAGGTATCCGAGGCCCCGATGGGCAAATCGAAAAGAAAAAAGAAAAAAAAAAAAATAAGAGCGGGTATCCGAGGCCCCGATGGGCAAGCAGGTATCCGAGGCCCCGATGGGCAAGCAGGTATCCGAGGCCCCGATGGGCAAGCAGGTATCCGAGGAACGGATGGGCAAATCGAAAAAAAAAAAAAATAAGAGCAGGTATCCGAGGCCCCGATGGGCAAATCGAAAAGAAAAAAGAAAAAAAAAAAAAAGAGCAGGTATCCGAGGCCCCGATGGGCAAGCAGGTATCCGAGGCCCCGATGGGCAAGCAGGTATCCGAGGCCCCGATGGGCAAGCAGGTATCCGAGGCCCCGAAGGGCAAGCAGGTATCCGAGCCCCCGATGGGCAAATCGAAAAGAAAAAAAAATAAGAGCAGGTATCCGAGGCCCCGATGGGCAAATCGAAAAGAAAAAAGAAAAAAAAAACAAAAAAAAATAAGAGCAGGTATCCGAGGCCCCGATGGACAAGCAGGTATCCGAGGCCCCGATGGGCAAGCAGGTATCCAAGGCCCCGATGGGCAAATCGAAAAGAAAAAAAAATAAGAGCAGGTATCCGAGGCCCCGATGGGCAAATCGAAAAGAAAAAAGAAAAAAAAAAAAATAAGAGCAGGTATCCGAGGCCCCGATGGGCAAGCAGGTATCCGAGGCCCCGATGGGCAAGCAGGTATCCGAGGCCCCGATGGGCAAGCAGGTATCCGAGGCCCCGATGGGCAAATCGAAAAGAAAAAAAAATAAGAGCAGGTATCCGAGGCCCCGATGGGCAAGCAGGTTTCCGAGGCCCCGATGGGCAAGCAGGTATCCGAGGCCCCGATGGGCAAGCAGGTATCCGAGGCCCCGATGGGCACGCACGTATCCGAGGCCCCGATGGGCAAGCAGGTATCCGAGGCCCCGATGGGCAAGCAGGTATCCGAGGCCCCGATGGGCAAGCAGGTATCCGAGGCCCCGATGGGCAAGCAGGTATCGGAGGCCCCGATGGGCAAGCAGGTATCCGAGGCCCCGATGGGCAAGCAGGTATCCGAGGCCCCGATGGGCAAGCAGGTATCCGAGGCCCCGATGGGCAAATCGAAAAGAAAAAAAAATAAGAGCAGGTATCCGAGGCCCCGATGGGCAAGCAGGCATCCGAGGCCCCGATGGGCAAGCAGGCATCCGAGGCCCCGATGGGCAAGCAGGTATCCGAGGCCCCGATGGGCTAGCAGGTATCCGAGGCCCCGATTGGCAAGCAGGTATCCGAGGCCCCGATGGGCAAATCGAAAAGAAAAAAAAAAAAGAGCAGGTATCTGAGGCCCCGATGGGCAAATCGAAAAGAAAAAAGAAAAAAAAAAAAAAATAAGAGCAGGTATCCGTGGCCCCGATGGGCAAGCAGGTATCCGAGGCCCCGATGGGCAAGCAGGTATCCAAGGCCCCGATGGGCAAGCAGGTATCTGAGGCCCCGATGGGCAAGCAGGTATCCGAGGCCCCGATGGGCAAGCAGGTATCCGAGGCCCCGATGGGCAAGCAGGTATCCGAGGTCCCGATGGGCAAGCAGGTATCCGAGGCCCCGATGGGCAAATCGAAAAGAAAAAAAAAATAAGAGCAGGTATCCGAGGCCCCGATGGGCAAATCGAAAAGAAAAAAGAAAAAAAAAAAAAAATAAGAGCAGGTATCCGAGGCCCCGATGGGCAAGCAGGTATCCGAGGCCCCGATGGGCAAGCAGGTATCCGAGGCCCCGATGGGCAAATCGAAAAGAAAAAAAAATAAGAGCAGGTATCCGAAGCCCCGATGGGCAAATCGAAAAGAAAAAAGAAAAAAATAAATAAATAAGAGCAGGTATCCGAGGCCCCGATGGGCAAGCAGGTATCCGAGGCCCCGATGGGCAAGCAGGTATCCGAGGCCCCGATGGGCAAATCGAAAAGAAAAAAGAAAAAAAAAAAATAAGAGCAGGTATCCGAGGCCCCGATGGGCAAGCAGGTATCCGAGGCCCCGATGGGCAAGCAGGTATCCGAGGCCCCGATGGGCAAGCAGGTATCCGAGGCCCCGAAGGGCAAGCAGGTATCCGAGGCCCCGATGGGCAAATCGAAAAGAAAAAAAAATAAGAGCAGGTATCCGAGGCCCCGATGGGCAAATCGAAAAGAAAAAAGAAAAAAAAAACAAAAAAAAATAAGAGCAGGTATCCGAGGCCCCGATGGACAAGCAGGTATCCGAGGCCCCGATGGGCAAGCAGGTATCCAAGGCCCCGATGGGCAAATCGAAAAGAAAAAAAAATAAGAGCAGGTATCCGAGGCCCCGATGGGCAAATCGAAAAGAAAAAAGAAAAAAAAAAAAATAAGAGCAGGTATCCGAGGCCCCGATGGGCAAGCAGGTATCCGAGGCCCCGATGGGCAAGCAGGTATCCGAGGCCCCGATGGGCAAGCAGGTATCCGAGGCCCCGATGGGCAAATCGAAAAGAAAAAAAAATAAGAGCAGGTATCCGAGGCCCCGATGGGCAAGCAGGTTTCCGAGGCCCCGATGGGCAAGCAGGTATCCGAGGCCCCGATGGGCAAGCAGGTATCCGAGGCCCCGATGGGCAAGCAGGTATCCGAGGCCCCGATGGGCAAGCAGGTATCCGAGGCCCCGATGGGCAAGCAGGTATCGGAGGCCCCGATGGGCAAGCAGGTATCCGAGGCCCCGATGGGCAAGCAGGTATCCGAGGCCCCGATGGGCAAGCAGGTATCCGAGGCCCCGATGGGCAAATCGAAAAGAAAAAAAAATAAGAGCAGGTATCCGAGGCCCCGATGGGCAAGCAGGCATCCGAGGCCCCGATGGGCAAGCAGGCATCCGAGGCCCCGATGGGCAAGCAGGTATCCGAGGCCCCGATGGGCTAGCAGGTATCCGAGGCCCCGATTGGCAAGCAGGTATCCGAGGCCCCGATGGGCAAATCGAAAAGAAAAAAAAAAAAGAGCAGGTATCTGAGGCCCCGATGGGCAAATCGAAAAGAAAAAAGAAAAAAAAAAAAAAATAAGAGCAGGTATCCGTGGCCCCGATGGGCAAGCAGGTATCCGAGGTCCCGATGGGCAAGCAGGTATCCGAGGCCCCGATGGGCAAATCGAAAAGAAAAAAAAAATAAGAGCAGGTATCCGAGGCCCCGATGGGCAAATCGAAAAGAAAAAAGAAAAAAAAAAAAAATAAGAGCAGGTATCCGAGGCCCCGATGGGCAAGCAGGTATCCGAGGCCCCGATGGGCAAGCAGGTATCCGAGGCCCCGATGGGCAAATCGAAAAGAAAAAAAAATAAGAGCAGGTATCCGAAGCCCCGATGGGCAAATCGAAAAGAAAAAAGAAAAAAATAAATAAATAAGAGCAGGTATCCGAGGCCCCGATGGGCAAGCAGGTATCCGAGGCCCCGATGGGCAAGCAGGTATCCGAGGCCCCGATGGGCAAGCAGGTATCCGAGGCCCCGATGGGCAAGCAGGTATCCGAGGCCCCGATGGGCAAGCAGGTATCCGAGGCCCCGATGGGCAAATCGAAAAGAAAAAAGAAAAAAAATAAAAATAAGAGCAGGTATCCGAGGCCCCGATGGGCAAGTAGGTATCCGAGGCCCCGATGGGCAAGCAGGTATCGGAGGCCCCGATGGGCCAGCAGGTATCCGAGGCCCCGATGGGCAAGCAGGTATCCGAGACCCCGATGGGCAAGCAGGTATCCGAGGCCCCGATGGGCAAGCAGGTATCCGAGGCCCCGATGGGCAAGCAGGTATCCGAGGAACGAATGGGCAAATCGAAAAAAAAAAAAAAAATAAGAGCAGGTATCCGAGGCCCCGATGGGCAAATCGAAAAGAAAAAGAAAAAAAAAATAAGAGCAGGTATCCGAGGCCCCGATGGGCAAGCAGGTATCCGAGGCCCCGATGGGCAAGCAGGTATCCGAGGCCCCGATGGGCAAATCGAAAAGAAAAAAAAATAAGAGCAGGTATCCGAGGCCCCGATGGGCAAATCGAAAAGAAAAAAGAAAAAAAAAAAAAAAATAAGAGCAGGTATCCGAGGCCCCGATGGACAAGCAGGTATCCGAGGCCCCTATGGGCAAGCAGGTATCCGAGGCCCCAATGGGCAAGCAGGTATCCGAGGCCCCGATGGGCAAGCAGATATCCGAGGCCCCGAAGGGCAAGCAGGTATCCGAGGCCCCGATGGGCAAATCGAAAAGAAAAAAAAATAAGAGCAGGTGTCCGAGGCCCCGATGGGCATATCGAAAAGAAAAAAGAAAAAAAAAAAAATAAGAGCAGGTATCCGAGGCCCCGATGGCAAGCAGGTATCCGAGGCCCCGATGGGCAAGCAGGTATCCGAGGCCCCGATGGGCAAGCAGGTATCCGAGGCCCCGATGGGAAAATCGAAAAGAAAAAAAAATAAGAGCAGGTATCCGAGGCCCCGATGGCAAATCGAAAAGAAAAAAGAAAAAAAAAAAAAAATAAGAGCAGGTATCCGAGGCCCCGATGGGCAAGCAGGTATCCGAGGCCCCGATGGGCAAGCAGGTATCCGAGGCCCCGATGGGCAAATCGAAAAGAAAAAAAAATAAGAGCAGGTATCCGAGGCCCCGATGGGCAAATCGAAAAGAAAAAAGAAAAAAAAAAAATAAGAGCAGGTATCCGAGGCCCCGATGGGCAAGCACGTATCCGAGGCCCTGATTGGCAAGCAGGTATCCGAGGCCCTGATGGGCAAGCAGGTATCCGAGGCCCCGATGGGCAAGCAGGTATCCGAGGCCCCGATGGGCAAGCAGGTATCCGAGGCCCCGATGGGCAAGCAGGTATCGGAGGCCCCGATGGGCAAGCTGGTATCCGAGGCCCCGATGGGCAAGCAGGTATCCGAGGCCCCGATGGGCAAGCAGGTATCCGAGGCCCCGATGGGCAAGCAGGTATCCGAGGCCCCGATGGGCAAGCAGGTATCCGAGGCCCCGATGGGCAAGCAGGTATCCGAGGCCCCGATGGGCAAGCAGGTATCCGAGGCCCCGATGGGCAAGCAGGTATCCGAGGCCCCGATGGGCAAATCGAAAAGAAAAAAGAAAAAAAAAAAAAATAAGAGCAGGTATCCGAGGCCCCGATGGGCAAGCAGGTATCCGAGGCCCCGATGGGCAAGCAGGTATCGGAGGCCCCGATGGGCCAGCAGGTATCCGAGGCCCCGATGGGCAAGCAGGTATCCGAGGCCCCGATGGGCAAATCGAAAAGAAAAAAAAATAAGAGCAGGTATCCAAAGCCCCGATGGGCAAATCGAAAGAAAAAAGAAAAAAAAAAATAAATAAGAGCAGGTATCCGAGGCCCCGATGGGCAAGCAGGTATCCGAGGCCCCGATGGGCAAGCAGGTATCCGAGGCCCCGATGGGCAAATCGAAAAGAAAAAAGAAAAAAAAAAAAAATAAGAGCAGGTATCCGAGGCCCCCGATGGGCAAGCAGGTATCCGAGGCCCCGATGGGCAAGCAGGTATCCGAGGCCCCGATGGGCAAGCAGGTATCCGAGGCCCCGATTGTCAAGCAGGTATCCGAGGCCCCGATGGGCAAGCAGGTATCCGAGGCCCCGATGGGCAAGCAGGTATCCGAGGCCCCGATGGGCAAATCGAAAAGAAAAAAAAATAAGAGCAGGTATCCGAAGCCCCGATGGGCAAATCGAAAAGAAAAAAGAAAAAAAAAAACAATTAGAGCAGGTATCCGAGGCCCCGATGGGCAAGCAGGTATCCGAGGCCCCGATGGGCAAGCAGGTATCCGAGGACCCGATGGGCAAGCAGGTATCCGAGGCCCCGATGGGCAACAGGTATCCGAGGCCCCGATGGGCAAGCAGGTATCCGAGGCCCCCATGGGCAAATCGAAAAGAAAAAAAAAAATAAGAGCAGGTATCCGAGGCCCCGATGGGCAAATCGAAAAGAAAAAAGAAAAAAAAAAAAAAATAAGAGCACGTATCCGAGGCCCCGATGGGCAAGCAGGTATCCGAGGCCCCGATGGGCAAGCAGGTATCCGAGGCCCCGATGGGCAAATCGAAAAGAAAAAAAAATAAGAGCAGGTATCCGAGGCCCCGATGGGCAAATCGAAAAGAAAAAAAAAAAAAAAATAAGAGCAGGTATCCGAGGCCCCGATGGGCAAGCAGGTATCCGAGGCCCCGATGGGCAAGCAGGTATCCGAGGCCCCGATGGGCAAATCGAAAAGAAAAAAAAATAAGAGCAGGTATCCGAGGCCCCGATGGGCAAATCGAAAAAAAAAAGAAAAAAAAAAAATAAGAGCAGGTATCCGAGGCCCCGATGGGCAAGCAGGTATCCGTGGCCCCGATGGGCAAGCAGGTATCCGAGGCCCCGATGGGCAAGCAGGTATCCGAGGCCCCGATGGGCAAATCGAAAAGAAAAAAAAATAAGAGCAGGTATCCGAGGCCCCGATGGGCAAATCGAAAAGAAAAAAAGAAAAAAAAAAAAAATAAGAGCAGGTATCCGAGGCCCCGATGGGCAAGCAGGTATCCGAGGCCCCGATGGGCAAGCAGGTATCCGAGGCCCCGATGGGCAAGCAGGTATCCGAGGCCCCGATGGGCAAGCAGGTATCCGAGGCCCGATGGGCAAGCAGGTATCCGAGGCCCCGATGGGCAAGCAGGTATCCGAGGCCCCGATGGGCAAATCGAAAAGAAAAAAGAAAAAAAAAAAATAAGAGCAGGTATCCTAGGCCCCGATGGGCAAGCAGGTATCCGAGTCCCCGATGGGCAAGCAGGTATCGGAGGCCCCGATGGGCCAGCAGGTATCCGAGGCCCCGATGGGCAAGCAGGTGTCCGAGGCCCCGATGGGCAAATCGAAAAGAAAAAAAAATAAGAGCAGGTATCCGAGGCCCCGATGGGCAAATCGAAAAGAAAAAAAGAAAAAAAAAAAAATAAGAGCGGGTATCCGAGGCCCCGATGGGCAAGCAGGTATCCGAGGCCCCGATGGGCAAGCAGGTATCCGAGGCCCCGATGGGCAAGCAGGTATCCGAGGCCGCGATGGGCAAGCAGGTATCCGAGGAACGGATGGGCAAATCGAAAAAAAAAAAAAATAAGAGCAGGTATCCGAGGCCCCGATGGGCAAATCGAAAAGAAAAAAGAAAAAAAAAAATAAGAGCAGGTATCCGAGGCCCCGATGGGCAAGCAGGCATCCGAGGCCCCGATGGGCAAGCAGGTATCCGAGGCCCCGATGGGCTAGCAGGTATCCGAGGCCCCGATTGGCAAGCAGGTATCCGAGGCCCCGATGGGCAAATCGAAAAGAAAAAAAAAAAAGAGCAGGATCTGAGGCCCCGATGGGCAAGTCGAAAAGAAAAAGAAAAAAAAAAAAAAAATAAGAGCAGGTATCCGTGGCCCCGATGGGCAAGCAGGTATCCGAGGCCCCGATGGGCAAGCAGGTATCCGAGGCCCCGATGGGCAAGCAGGTATCCCGAGGCCCCGATGGGCAAGCAGGTATCCGAGGTCCCGATGGCAAGCAGTATCCGAGGCCCCGATGGGCAAATCGAAAAGAAAAAAAAAATAAGAGCAGGTATCCGAGGCCCCGATGGGCAAAATCGAAAAGAAAAAAGAAAAAAAAAAAAAATAAGAGCAGGTATCCGAGGCCCCGATGGGCAAGCAGGTATCCGAGGCCCCGATGGGCAAGCAGGTATCCGAGGCCCCGATGGCAAATCGAAAAGAAAAAAAAATAAGAGCAGGTATCCGAAGCCCCGATGGGCAAATCGAAAAGAAAAAAAGAAAAAAATAAATAAATAAGAGCAGGTATCCGAGGCCCCGATGGGCAAGCAGGTATCCGAGGCCCTGATGGGCAAGCAGGTATCCGAGGCCCCGATGGGCAAGCAGGTATCGGAGGCCCCGATGGGGCAGCAGGTATCCGAGGCCCCGATGGGCAAGCAGGTATCCGAGGCCCCGATGGGCAAATCGAAAAGAAAAAAAAAATAAGAGCAGGTATCCGAGGCCCCGATGGGGCAAATCGAAAAGAAAAAAGAAAAAAAAAAAATAAGAGCAGGTATCCGAGGCCCCGATGGGCAAGCACGTATCCGAGGCCCCGATTGGCAAGCACGTATCCGAGGCCCCGATGGGCAAGCAGGTATCCGAGGCCCCGATGGGCAAGCAGGTATCCGAGGCCCCGATGGGCAAGCAGGTATCCGAGGCCCCGATGGGCAAGCAGGTATCCGAGGCCCCGATGGGCAAGCAGGTATCCGAGGCCCCGATGGGCAAGCAGGTATCCGAGGCCCCGATGGGCAAGCAGGTATCCGAGGCCCCGATGGGCAAGCAGGTATCCGAGGCCCCGATGGGCAAGCAGGTATCCGAGGCCCCGATGGGCAAGCAGGTATCCGAGGCCCCGATGGGCAAATCGAAAAGAAAAAAGAAAAAAAAAAAAAATAAGAGCAGGTATCCGAGGCCCCGATGGTCAAGCAGGTATCCGAGGCCCCGATGGGCAAGCAGGTATCGGAGGCCCCGATGGGCCAGCAGGTATCCGAGGCCCCGATGGGCAAATCGAAAAGAAAAAAAAATAAGAGCAGGTATCCGAAGCCCCGATGAGCAAATCGAAAAGAAAAAAGAAAAAAATAAATAAATAAGAGCAGGTATCCGAGGCCCCGATGGGCAAGCAGGTATCCGAGGCCCCGATGGGCAAATCGAAAAGAAAAAAAAATAAGAGCAGGTATCCGAGGCCCCGATGGGCAAATCGAAAAGAAAAAGAAAAAAAAAAAAATAAGAGCAGGTATCCGAGGCCCCGATGGGCAAATCGAAAAGAAAAAAGAAAAAAAAAAAAATAAGAGCAGGTATCCGAGGCCCCGATGGGCAAGCAGGTATCCGGGGCCCCGATGGGCAAGCAGGTATCCGAGGCCCGGATGGGCAAGCAGGTATCCGAGGCCCCGATGGGCAAGCAGGTATCGGAGGCCCCGATGGGCAAGCAGGTATCCGAGGCCCCGATGGGCAAGCAGGTATCCGAGGCCCCGATGGGCAAGCAGGTATCCGAGGCCCCGATGGGCAAATCGAAAAGAAAAAAAAATAAGAGCAGGTATCCGAGGCCCCGATGGGCAAGCAGGCATCCGAGGCCCCGATGGGCAAGCAGGCATCCGAGGCCCCGATGGGCAAGCAGGTATCCGAGGCCCCGATGGGCTAGCAGGTATCCGAGGCCCCGATTGGCAAGCAGGTATCCGAGGCCCCGATGGGCAAATCGAAAAGAAAAAAAAAAAAGAGCAGGTATCTGAGGCCCCGATGGGCAAGTCGAAAAGAAAAAAGAAAAAAAAAAAAAAAATAAGAGCAGGTATCCGTGGCCCCGATGGGCAAGCAGGTATCCGAGGCCCCGATGGGCAAGCAGGTATCCGAGGCCCCGATGGGCAAGCAGGTATCCGAGGCCCCGATGGGCAAGCAGGTATCCGAGGTCCCGATGGGCAAGCAGGTATCCGAGGCCCCGATGGGCAAATCGAAAAGAAAAAAAAAATAAGAGCAGGTATCCGAGCCCCGATGGGCAAATCGAAAAGAAAAAAGAAAAAAAAAAAAATAAGAGCAGGTATCCGAGGCCCCGATGGGCAAGCAGGTATCCGAGGCCCCGATGGGCAAGCAGGTATCCGAGGCCCCGATGGGCAAATCGAAAAGAAAAAAAAAATAAGAGCAGGTATCCGAAGCCCCGATGGGCAAATCGAAAAGAAAAAAGAAAAAAATAAATAAATAAGAGCAGGTATCCGAGGCCCCGATGGGCAAGCAGGTATCCGAGGCCCTGATGGGCAAGCAGGTATCCGAGGCCCCGATGGGCAAGCAGGTATCGGAGGCCCCGATGGGGCAGCAGGTATCCGAGGCCCCGATGGGCAAGCAGGTATCCGAGGCCCCGATGGGCAAATCGAAAAGAAAAAAAAATAAGAGCAGGTATCCGAGGCCCCGATGGGCAAATCGAAAAGAAAAAAGAAAAAAAAAAAATAAGAGCAGGTATCCGAGGCCCCGATGGGCAAGCACGTATCCGAGGCCCCGATTGGCAAGCACGTATCCGAGGCCCCGATGGGCAAGCAGGTATCCGAGGCCCCGATGGGCAAGCAGGTATCCGAGGCCCCGATGGGCAAGCAGGTATCCGAGGCCCCGATGGGCAAGCAGGTATCCGAGGCCCCGATGGGCAAGCAGGTATCCGAGGCCCCGATGGGCAAGCAGGTATCCGAGGCCCCGATGGGCAAGCAGGTATCCGAGGCCCCGATGGGCAAGCAGGTATCCGAGGCCCCGATGGGCAAGCAGGTATCCGAGGCCCCGATGGGAAAGCAGGTATCCGAGGCCCCGATGGGCAAATCGAAAAGAAAAAAGAAAAAAAAAAAAAATAAGAGCAGGTATCCGAGGCCCCGATGGTCAAGCAGGTATCCGAGGCCCCGATGGGCAAGCAGGTATCGGAGGCCCCGATGGGCCAGCAGGTATCCGAGGCCCCGATGGGCAAATCGAAAAGAAAAAAAAATAAGAGCAGGTATCCGAAGCCCCGATGAGCAAATCGAAAAGAAAAAAGAAAAAAATAAATAAATAAGAGCAGGTATCCGAGGCCCCGATGGGCAAGCAGGTATCCGAGGCCCCGATGGGCAAGCAGGTATCCGAGGCCCCGATGGGCAAGCAGGTATCCGAGGCCCCGATTGTCAAGCAGGTATCCGAGGCCCCGATGGGCAAGCAGGTATCCGAGGCCCCGATGGGCAAGCAGGTATCCGAGGCCCCGATGGGCAAATCGAAAAGAAAAAAAAATAAGAGCATGTATCCGAAGCCCCGATGGGCAAATCGAAAAGAAAAAAAGAAAAAAAAAAACAATAAGAGCAGGTATCCGAGGCCCCGATGGGCAAGCAGGTATCCGAGGCCCCGATGGGCAAGCAGGTATCCGAGGACCCGATGGGCAAGCAGGTATCCGAGGCCCCGATGGGCAAGCAGGTATCCGAGGCCCCGATGGGCAAGCAGGTATCCGAGGCCCCCATGGGCAAATCGAAAAGAAAAAAAAAATAAGAGCAGGTATCCGAGGCCCCGATGGGCA
This sequence comes from Marmota flaviventris, assembly GCF_047511675.1. Taxonomy (NCBI): domain Eukaryota; kingdom Metazoa; phylum Chordata; class Mammalia; order Rodentia; family Sciuridae; genus Marmota; species Marmota flaviventris. The sequence goes on from NW_027287922.1 coordinate 24,441, forward strand.
AATCGAAAAGAAAAAAGAAAAAAAAAAAAATAAGAGCAGGTATCCGAGGCCCCGATTGGCAAGCAGGTATCCGAGGCCCCGATGGGCAAGCAGGTATCCGAGGCCCCGATGGGCAAATCGAAAAGAAAAAAAAATAAGAGCAGGTATCCGAGGCCCCGATGGGCAAATCGAAAAGAAAAAAGAAAAAAAAAAAAAATAAGAGCAGGTATCCGAGGCCCCGATGGGCAAGCAGGTATCCGAGGCCCCGATGGGCAAGCAGGTATCCGAGGCCCCGATGGGCAAATCGAAAAGAAAAAAAAATAAGAGCAGGTATCCGAGGCCCGATGGGCAAATCGAAAAGAAAAAAGAAAAAAAAAAAAAATAAGAGCAGGTATCCGAGGCCCCGATGGGCAAGCAGGTATCCGAGGCCCCGATGGGCAAGCAGGTATCCGAGGCCCCCGATGGGCAAGCAGGTATCCGAGGCCCCGATGGGCAAGCAGGTATCCGAGGCCCCGATGGGCAAGCAGGTATCCGAGGCCCCGATGGGCAAGCAGGTATCCGAGGCCCCGATGGGCAAGCAGGTATCCGAGGCCCCCATGGGCAAATCGAAAAGAAAAAAAAAATAAGAGCAGGTATCCGAGGCCCCGATGGGCAAATCGAAAAGAAAAAAGAAAAAAAAAAAAAATAAGAGCAGGTATCCGAGGCCCCGATTGGCAAGCAGGTATCCGAGGCCCCGATGGGCAAGCAGGTATCCGAGGCCCCGATGGGCAAATCGAAAAGAAAAAAAAATAAGAGCAGGTATCCGAGGCCCCGATGGGCAAATCGAAAAGAAAAAAGAAAAAAAAAAAAAATAAGAGCAGGTATCCGAGGCCCCGATGGGCAAGCAGGTATCCGAGGCCCCGATGGGCAAGCAGGTATCCGAGGCCCCGATGGGCAAATCGAAAAGAAAAAAAATAAGAGCAGGTATCCGAGGCCCCGATGGGCAAATCGAAAAGAAAAAAGAAAAAAAAAAAATAAGAGCAGGTATCCGAGGCCCCGATGGGCAAGCAGGTATCCGAGGCCCCGATGGGCAAGCAGGTATCCGAGGCCCCGATGGGCAAGCAGGTATCCGAGGCCCCGATGGGCAAGCAGGTATCCGAGGCCCCGATGGGCAAGCAGGTATCCGAGGCCCCGATGGGCAAGCAGGTATCCGAGGCCCCGATGGGCAAATCGAAAAGAAAAAAAAATAAGAGCAGGTATCCGAGGCCCCGATGGGCAAATCGAAAAGAAAAAAGAAAAAAATAAAAAATAAAAGCAGGTATCCGAGGCCCCGATGGGCAAGCAGGTATCCGAGGCCCCGATGGGCAAGCAGGTATCCGAGGCCCCGATGGGCAAGCAGGTATCCGAGGCCCCGATGGGCAAGCAGGTATCCGAGGCCCCGATGGGCAAGGAGGTATCGGAAGCCCCGATGGGCAAGCAGGTATCCGAGGCCCCGATGGGCAATCAGGTATCCGAGGCCCCGATGGGCAAATCGAAAAGAAAAAAAATAAGAGCAGGTATCCGAGGCCCCGATGGGCAAATCGAAAAAAAAAAAGAAAAAAAATAAATAAATAAGAGCAGGTATCCGAGGCCCCGATGGGCAAGCAGGTATCCGAGGTCCCGATGGGCAAGCAGGTATCCGAGGCCCCGATGGGCAAGCAGGTATCCGAGGCCCCGATGGGCAAGCAGGTATCCGAGGCCCCGATGGGCAAGCAGGTATCCGAGGCCCCGATGGGCAAGCAGGTATCCGAGGCCCCGATGGGCAAATCGAAAAGAAAAAAAAATAAGAGCAGGTATCCGAGGCCCCGATGGGCAAATCGAAAAGAAAAAAGAAAAAAAAAAATAAGAGCAGGTATCCGATGCCCCGATGGGCAAGCAGGTATCCGAGGCCCCGATGGGCAAGCAGGTATCCGAGGCCCCGATGGGCAAGCAGGTATCCGAGGCCCCGATGGGCAAATCGAAAAGAAAAAAAAAATAAGAGCAGGTATCCGAAGCCCCGATGGGCAAATCGAAAAGAAAAAAGAAAAAAAAATAAATAAGAGCAGGTATCCGAGGCCCCGATGGGCAAGCAGGTATCCGAGGCCCCGATGGGCAAGCAGGTATCCGAGGCCCCGATGGGCAAGCAGGTATCCGAGGCCCCGATGGGCAAGCAGGTATCCGAGGACCCGATGGGCAAGCAGGTATCCGAGGCCCCGATGGTCAAGCAGGTATCCGAGGCCCCCATGGGCAAATCGAAAAGAAAAAAGAAAAGAAAAAAAAATAAGAGCAGGTATCCGAGGCCCCGATGGGCAAGCAGGTATCCGAGGCCCCGAAGGGCAAGCAGGAATCCGAGGCCCCGATGGGCCAGCAGGTATCCGAGGCCGCGATGGGCAAGCAGGTATCCGAGGCCCCGATGGGCAAATCGAAAAGAAAAAAGAAAAAAAAAAATAAGAGCAGGTATCCGAGGCCCCGATGGGCAAGCAGGTATCCGAGGCCCCGATGGGCAAGCAGGTATCCGAGGCCCCGATGGGCAAGCAGGTATCCGAGGCCCCGATAGTCAAGCAGGTATCCGAGGCCCCGATGGGCAAGCAGGTATCCGAGGCCCTGATGGGCAAGCAGGTATCCGAGGCCCCGATGGGCAAGCAGGTATCCGAGGCCCGATGGGCAAATCGAAAAGAAAAAAAATAAGAGCAGGTATCCGAGGCAGCGATGGGCAAATCGAAAAGAAAAAAGAAAAAAAAAACAATACGAGCAGGTATCCGAGGCCCCGATGGGCAAGTAGGTATCCGAGGCCCCGATGGGCAAGCAGGTATCCGAGGCCCCGATGGGCAAGCAGGTATCCGAGGCCCCGATGGGCAAGCAGGTATCCGAGGCCCCGATGGGCAAATCGAAAAGAAAAAAAATAAGAGCAGGTATCCGAGGCCCCGATGGGCAAATCGAAAAGAAAAAAGAAAAAAAAAAAATAAGAGCAGGTATCCGAGGCCCCGATGGGCAAGCAGGTATCCGAGGCCCCGATGGGCAAGCAGGTATCCGAGGCCCCGATGGGCAAATCGAAAAGAAAAAAAAATAAGAGCAGGTATCCGAGGCCCCGATGGGCAAATCGAAAAGAAAAAAGAAAAAAAAAAAAAATAAGAGCAGGTATCCGAGGCCCCGATGGGCAAGCAGGTATCCGAGGCCCCGATGGGCAAGCAGGTATCCGAGGCCCCGATGGGCAAGCAGGTATCCGAGGCCCCGAAGGGCAAGCAGGTATCCGAGGCCCCGATGGGCAAATCGAAAAGAAAAAAAAATAAGAGCAGGTATCCGAGGCCCCGATCGGCAAATCGAAAAGAAAAAAGAAAAAAAAAAAAAAAACAAATAAGAGCAGGTATCCGAGGCCCCGATGGGCAGGTATCCGAGGCCCCGATGGGCAAGCAGGTATCCGAGGCCCCGATGGGCAAATCGAAAAGAAAAAAAAATAAGAGCAGGTATCCGAGGCCCCGATGGGCAAATCGAAAAGAAAAAAGAAAAAAAAAAAAATAAGAGCAGGTATCCGAGGCCCCGATTGGCAAGCAGGTATCCGAGGCCCCGATGGGCAAGCAGGTATCCGAGGCCCCGATGGGCCAGCAGGTATCCGAGGCCCCGATGGGCAAGCAGGTATCCGAGGCCCCGATGGGCAAATCGAAAAGAAAAAAAAATAAGAGCAGGTATCCGAGGCCCCGATGGGCTAATCGAAAAGAAAAAAGAAAAAAAAAAAAAAATAAGAGCAGGTATCCGAGGCCCCGATGGGCAAGCAGGTATCCGAGGCCCCGATGGGCAAGCAGGTATCCGAGGCCCCGATGGGCAAATCGAAAAGAAAAAAAAATAAGAGCAGGTATCCGAGGCCCCGATGGGCAAATCGAAAAGAAAAAAGAAAAAAAAAAAAAAATAAGAGCAGTTATCCGAGGCCCCGATGGGCAAGCAGGTATCCGAGGCCCCGATGGGCAAGCAGGTATCCGAGGCCCCGATGGGCAAGCAGGTATCCGAGGCCCCGATAGTCAAGCAGGTATCCGAGGCCCCGATGGGCAAGCAGGTATCCGAGGCCCCGATGGGCAAGCAGGTATCCGAGGCCCCGATGGGCAAGCAGGTATCCGAGGCCCCGATGGGCAAATCGAAAAGAAAAAAAAATAAGAGCAGGTATCCGAGGCAGCGATGGGCAAATCGAAAAGAAAAAAGAAAAAAAAAAACAATAAGAGCAGGTATCCGAGGCCCCGATGGGCAAGCAGGTATCCGAGGCCCCGATGGGCAAGCAGGTATCCGAGGCCCCGATGGGCAAGCAGGTATCCGAGGCCCCGATGGGCAAGCAGGTATCCGAGGCCCCGATGGGCAAGCAGGTATCCGAGGCCCCGATGGGCAAGCAGGTATCCGAGGCCCCGATGGGCAAATCGAAAAGAAAAAAAAATAAGAGCAGGTATCCGAGGCCCCGATGGGCAAATCGAAAAGAAAAAAGAAAAAAAAAAAATAAGAGCAGGTATCCGAGGCCCCGATGGGCAAGCAGGTATCCGAGGCCCCGATGGGCAAGCAGGTATCCGAGGCCCCGATGGGCAAATCGAAAAGAAAAAAAAATAAGAGCAGGTATCCGAGGCCCCGATGGGCAAATCGAAAAGAAAAAAGAAAAAAAAAAAAAATAAGAGCAGGTATCCGAGGCCCCGATGGGCAAGCAGGTATCCGAGGCCCCGATGGGCAAGCAGGTATCCGAGGCCCCGATGGGCAAGCAGGTATCCGAGGCCCCGAAGGGCAAGCAGGTATCCGAGGCCCCGATGGGCAAATCGAAAAGAAAAAAAAATAAGAGCAGGTATCCGAGGCCCCGATGGGCAAATCGAAAAGAAAAAAGAAAAAAAAAAAAAAAACAAATAAGAGCAGGTATCCGAGGCCCCGATGGGCAAGCAGGTATCCGAGGCCCCGATGGGCAAGCAGGTATCCGAGGCCCCGATGGGCAAATCGAAAAGAAAAAAAAATAAGAGCAGGTATCCGAGGCCCCGATGGGCAAATCGAAAAGAAAAAAGAAAAAAAAAAAAATAAGAGCAGGTATCCGAGGCCCCGATTGGCAAGCAGGTATCCGAGGCCCCGATGGGCAAGCAGGTATCCGAGGCCCCGATGGGCCAGCAGGTATCCGAGGCCCCGATGGGCAAGCAGGTATCCGAGGCCCCGATGGGCAAATCGAAAAGAAAAAAAAATAAGAACAGGTATCCGAGGCCCCGATGGGCAAATCGAAAAGAAAAAAGAAAAAAAAAAAAAAAATAAGAGCAGGTATCCGAGGCCCCGATGGGCAAATCGAAAAGAAAAAAGAAAAAAAAAAAAATAAGAGCAGGTATCCGAGGCCCCGATTGGCAAGCAGGTATCCGAGGCCCCGATGGGCAAGCAGGTATCCGAGGCCCCGATGGGCAAGCAGGATTCCGAGGCCACGATGGGCAAGGAGGTATCGGAGGCCCCGATGGGCAAGCAGGTATCCGAGGCCCCGATGGGCAAGCAGGTATCCGAGGCCCCGATGGGCAAGCAGGTATCCGAGGCCCCGATGGGCAAGCAGGTATCCGAGGCCCCGATGGGCAAATCGAAAAGAAAAAAAAATAAGAGCAGGTATCCGAGGCCCCGATGGGCAAATCGAAAAGAAAAAAGAAAAAAAAAAAAAAACAAATAAGAGCAGGTATCCGAGGCCCCGATGGGCAAGCAGGTATCCGAGGCCCCGATGGGCAAGCAGGTATCCGAGGCCCCGATGGGCAAATCGAAAAGAAAAAAAAATAAGAGCAGGTATCCGAGGCCCCGATGGGCAAATCGAAAAGAAAAAAGAAAAAAAAAAAAATAAGAGCAGGTATCCGAGGCCCCGATGGGCAAGCAGGTATCCGAGGCCCCGATGGGCAAGCAGGTATCCGAGGCCCCGATGGGCCAGCAGGTATCCGAGGCCCCGATGGGCAAGCAGGTATCCGAGGCCCCGATGGGCAAATCGAAAAGAAAAAAAAATAAGAACAGGTATCCGAGGCCCCGATGGGCAAATCGAAAAGAAAAAAGAAAAAAAAAAAAAAAATAAGAGCAGGTATCCGAGGCCCCGATGGGCAAATCGAAAAGAAAAAAGAAAAAAAAAAAAATAAGAGCAGGTATCCGAGGCCCCGATTGGCAAGCAGGTATCCGAGGCCCCGATGGGCAAGCAGGTATCCGAGGCCCCGATGGGCAAGCAGGATTCCGAGGCCACGATGGGCAAGGAGGTATCGGAGGCCCCGATGGGCAAGCAGGTATCCGAGGCCCCGATGGGCAAGCAGGTATCCGAGGCCCCGATGGGCAAGCAGGTATCCGAGGCCCCGATGGGCAAGCAGGTATCCGAGGCCCCGATGGGCAAATCGAAAAGAAAAAAAAATAAGAGCAGGTATCCGAGGCCCCGATGGGCAAATCGAAAAGAAAAAAGAAAAAAAAAAAAAAATAAGAGCAGGTATCCGAGGCCCCGATGGGCAAGCAGGTATCCGAGGCCCCGATGGGCAAGCAGGTATCCGAGGCCCCGATGGGCAAATCGAAAAGAAAAAAAAATAAGAGCAGGTATCCGAGGCCCCGATGGGCAAATCGAAAAGAAAAAAGAAAAAAAAAAAAAAATAAGAGCAGGTATCCGAGGCCCCGATGGGCAAGCAGGTATCCGAGGCCCCGATGGGCAAGCAGGTATCCGAGGCCCCGATGGGCAAGCAGGTATCCGAGGCCCCGATGGGCAAGGAGGTATCGGAGGCCCCGATGGGCAAGCAGGTATCCGAGGCCCCGATGGGCAAGCAGGTATCCGAGACCCCGATGGGCAAGCAGGTATCCGAGGCCCCGATGGGCAAGGAGGTATCCGAGGCCCCGATGGGCAAATCGAAAAGAAAAAAAAATAAGAGCAGGTATCCGAGGCCCCGATGGGCAAATCGAAAAGAAAAAAGAAAAAAAAAAAAATAAGAGCAGGTATCCGAGGCCCCGATGGGCAAGCAGGTATCCGAGGCCCCGATGGGCAAGCAGGTATCCGAGGCCCCGATGGGCAAGCAGGTATCCGAGGCCCCGATGGGCAAGCAGGTATCCGAGGCCCCGATGGGCAAGCAGGTATCCGAGGCCCCGAAGGGCAAGCAGGTATCCGAGGCCCCGATGGGCAAATCGAAAAGAAAAAAAAATAAGAGCAGGTATCCGAGGCCCCGATGGGCAAATCGAAAAGAAAAAAGAAAAAAAAAAAAAACAAATAAGAGCAGGTATCCGAGGCCCCGATGGGCAAGCAGGTATCCGAGGCCCCGATGGGCAAGCAGGTATCCGAGGCCCCGATGGGCAAGCAGGTATCCGAGGCCCCGATGGGCAAATCGAAAAGAAAAAAAAATAAGAGCAGGTATCCGAGGCCCCGATGGGCAAATCGAAAAGAAAAAAGAAAAAAAAAAAAAAATAAGAGCAGGTATCCGAGGCCCCGATGGGCAAGCAGGTATCCGAGGCCCCGATGGGCAAGCAGGTATCCGAGGCCCCGATGGGCAAGCAGGTATCCGAGGCCCCGATGGGCAAGCAGGTATCCGAGGCCCCGATGGGCAAATCGAAAAGAAAAAAAAATAAGAGCAGGTATCCGAGGCCCCGATGGGCAAATCGAAAAGAAAAAAGAAAAAAATAAAAAATAAAAGCAGGTATCCGAGGCCCCGATGGGCAAGCAGGTATCCGAGGCCCCGATGGGCAAGCAGGTATCCGAGGCCCCGATGGGCAAGCAGGTATCCGAGGCCCCGATGGGCAAGCAGGTATCCGAGGCCCGATGGGCAAGGAGGTATCGGAGGCCCCGATGGGCAAGCAGGTATCCGAGGCCCCGATGGGCAAGCAGGTATCCGAGGCCCCGATGGGCAAATCGAAAAGAAAAAAAAATAAGAGCAGGTATCCGAGGCCCCGATGGGCAAATCGAAAAGAAAAAAGAAAAAAAATAAATAAATAAGAGCAGGTATCCGAGGTCCCGATGGGCAAGCAGGTATCCGAGGTCCCGATGGGCAAGCAGGTATCCGAGGCCCCGATGGGCAAGCAGGTATCCGAGGCCCCGATGGGCAAGCAGGTATCCGAGGCCCCGATGGGCAAGCAGGTATCCGAGGCCCCGATGGGCAAGCAGGTATCCGAGGCCCCGATGGGCAAGCAGGTATCCGAGGCCCCGATGGGCAAATCGAAAAGAAAAAAAAAATAAGAGCAGGTATCCGAGGCCCCGATGGGCAAATCGAAAAGAAAAAAGAAAAAAAAAAAATAAGAGCAGGTATCCGATGCCCCGATGGGCAAGCAGGTATCCGAGGCCCCGATGGGCAAGCAGGTATCCGAGGCCCCGATGGGCAAGCAGGTATCCGAGGCCCCGATGGGCAAATCGAAAAGAAAAAAAAAATAAGAGCAGGTATCCGAAGCCCCGATGGGCAAATCGAAAAGAAAAAAGAAAAAAATAAATAAATAAGAGCAGGTATCCGAGGCCCCGATGGGCAAGCAGGTATCCGAGGCCCCGATGGGCAAGCAGGTATCCGAGGCCCCGATGGGCAAGCAGGTATCCGAGGACCCGATGGGCAAGCAGGTATCCGAGGCCCCGATGGGCAAGCAGGTATCCGAGGCCCCCATGGGCAAATCGAAAAGAAAAAAGAAAAGAAAAAAAAATAAGAGCAGGTATCCGAGGCCCCGATGGGCAAGCAGGTATCCTAGGCCCCGAAGGGCAAGCAGGAATCCGAGGCCCCGATGGGCCAGCAGGTATCCGAGGCCCCGATGGGCAAGCAGGTATCCGAGGCCCCGATGGGCAAATCGAAAAGAAAAAAGAAAAAAAAAAATAAGAGCAGGTATCCGAGGCCCCGATGGGCAAGCAGGTATCCGAGGCCCCGATGGGCAAGCAGGTATCCGAGGCCCCGATGGGCAAATCGAAAAGAAAAAAAAATAAGAGCAGGTATCCGAGGCCCCGATGGGCAAATCGAAAAGAAAAAAGAAAAAAAAAAAAAAATAAGAGCAGGTATCCGAGGCCCCGATGGGCAAGCAGGTATCCGAGGCCCCGATGGGCAAGCAGGTATCCGAGGCCCCGATGGGCAAGCAGGTATCCGAGGCCCCGATGGGCAAGGAGGTATCGGAGGCCCCGATGGGCAAGCAGGTATCCGAGGCCCCGATGGGCAAGCAGGTATCCGAGACCCCGATGGGCAAGCAGGTATCCGAGGCCCCGATGGGCAAGCAGGTATCCGAGGCCCCGATGGGCAAATCGAAAAGAAAAAAAAATAAGAGCAGGTATCCGAGGCCCCGATGGGCAAATCGAAAAGAAAAAAGAAAAAAAAAAAAATAAGAGCAGGTATCCGAGGCCCCGATGGGCAAGCAGGTATCCGAGGCCCCGATGGGCAAGCAGGTATCCGAGGCCCCGATGGGCAAGCAGGTATCCGAGGCCCCGATGGGCAAGCAGGTATCCGAGGCCCCGATGGGCAAGCAGGTATCCGAGGCCCCGAAGGGCAAGCAGGTATCCGAGGCCCCGATGGGCAAATCGAAAAGAAAAAAAAATAAGAGCAGGTATCCGAGGCCCCGAGGGGCAAATCGAAAAGAAAAAAGAAAAAAAAAAAAAACAAATAAGAGCAGGTATCCGAGGCCCCGATGGGCAAGCAGGTATCCGAGGCCCCGATGGGCAAGCAGGTAACCGAGGCCCCGATGGGCAAATCGAAAAGAAAAAAAAATAAGAGCAGGTATCCGAGGCCCCGATGGGCAAATCGAAAAGAAAAAAGAAAAAAAAAAAAAATAAGAGCAGGTATCCGAGGCCCCGATTGGCAAGCAGGTATCCGAGGCCCCGATGGGCAAGCAGGTATCCGAGGCCCCGATGGGCAAGCAGGTATCCGAGGCCCCGATGGGCAAGCAGGTATCCGAGGCCCCGATGGGCAAATCGAAAAGAAAAAAAAATAAGAGCAGGTATCCGAGGCCCCGATGGGCAAATGGAAAAGAAAAAAGAAAAAAAAAAAAAAAATAAGAGCAGGTATCCGAGGCCCCGATGGGCAAGCAGGTATCCGAGGCCCCGATGGGCAAGCAGGTATCCGAGGCCCCGATGGGCAAATCGAAAAGAAAAAAAAATAAGAGCAGGTATCCGAGGCCCCGATGGGCAAATCGAAAAGAAAAAAGAAAAAAAAAAAAAAATAAGAGCAGGTATCCGAGGCCCCGATGGGCAAGCAGGTATCCGAGGCCCCGATGGGCAAGCAGGTATCCGAGGCCCCGATGGGCAAGCAGGTATCCGAGGCCCCGATGGGCAAGCAGGTATCCGAGGCCCCGATGGGCAAGCAGGTATCCGAGGCCCCGATGGGCAAATCGAAAAGAAAAAAAAATAAGAGCAGGTATCCGAGGCCCCGATGGGCAAATCGAAAAGAAAAAAGAAAAAAATAAAAAATAAAAGCAGGTATCCGAGGCCCCGATGGGCAAGCAGGTATCCGAGGCCCCGATGGGCAAGCAGGTATCCGAGGCCCCGATGGGCAAGCAGGTATCCGAGGCCCCGATGGGCAAGCAGGTATCCGAGGCCCCGATGGGCAAGGAGGTATCGGAGGCCCCGATGGGCAAGCAGGTATCCGAGGCCCCGATGGGCAAGCAGGTATCCGAGGCCCCGATGGGCAAATCGAAAAGAAAAAAAAATAAGAGCAGGTATCCGAGGCCCCGATGGGCAAATCGAAAAGAAAAAAGAAAAAAAATAAATAAATAAGAGCAGGTATCCGAGGCCCCGATGGGCAAGCAGGTATCCGAGGCCCCGATGGGCAAGCAGGTATCCGAGGCCCCGATGGGCAAGCAGGTATCCGAGGCCCCGATGGGCAAGCAGGTATCCGAGGCCCCGATGGGCAAGCAGGTATCCGAGGCCCCGATGGGCAAGCAGGTATCCGAGGCCCCGATGGGCAAGCAGGTATCCGAGGCCCCGATGGGCAAATCGAAAAGAAAAAAAAAATAAGAGCAGGTATCCGAGGCCCCGATGGGCAAATCGAAAAGAAAAAAGAAAAAAAAAAAATAAGAGCAGGTATCCGATGCCCCGATGGGCAAGCAGGTATCCGAGGCCCCGATGGGCAAGCAGGTATCCAAGGCCCCGATGGGCAAGCAGGTATCCGAGGCCCCGATGGGCAAATCGAAAAGAAAAAAAAAATAAGAGCAGGTATCCGAAGCCCCGATGGGCAAATCGAAAAGAAAAAAGAAAAAAAAAAATAAATAAGAGCAGGTATCCGAGGCCCCGATGGGCAAGCAGGTATCCGAGGCCCCGATGGGCAAGCAGGTATCCGAGGCCCCGATGGGCAAGCAGGTATCCGAGGACCCGATGGGCAAGCAGGTATCCGAGGCCCCGATGGGCAAGCAGGTATCCGAGGCCCCCATGGGCAAATCGAAAAGAAAAAAGAAAAGAAAAAAAAATAAGAGCAGGTATCCGAGGCCCCGATGGGCAAGCAGGTATCCTAGGCCCCGAAGGGCAAGCAGGAATCCGAGGCCCCGATGGGCCAGCAGGTATCCGAGGCCCCGATGGGCAAGCAGGTATCCGAGGCCCCGATAGTCAAGCAGGTATCCGAGGCCCCGATGGGCAAGCAGGTATCCGAGGCCCCGATGGGCAAGCAGGTATCCGAGGCCCCGATGGGCAAATCGAAAAGAAAAAAAAATAAGAGCAGGTATCCGAGGCAGCGATGGGCAAATCGAAAAGAAAAAAGAAAAAAAAAAACAATAAGAGCAGGTATCCGAGGCCCCGATGGGCAAGCAGGTATCCGAGGCCCCGATGGGCAAGCAGGTATCCGAGGCCCCGATGGGCAAGCAGGTATCCGAGGCCCCGATGGGCAAGCAGGTATCCGAGGCCCCGATGGGCAAGCAGGTATCCGAGGCCCCGATGGGCAAGCAGGTATCCGAGGCCCTGATGGGCAAATCGAAAAGAAAAAAAAATAAGAGCAGGTATCCGAGGCCCCGATGGGCAAATCGAAAAGAAAAAAGAAAAAAAAAAAATAAGAGCAGGTATCCGAGGCCCCGATGGGCAAGCAGGTATCCGAGGCCCCGAAGGGCAAGCAGGTATCCGAGGCCCCGATGGGCAAATCGAAAAGAAAAAAAAATAAGAGCAGGTATCCGAGGCCCCGATGGGCAAATCGAAAAGAAAAAAGAAAAAAAAAAAAAAACAAATAAGAGCAGGTATCCGAGGCCCCGATGGGGAAGCAGGTATCCGAGGCCCCGATGGGCAAGCAGGTATCCGAGGCCCCGATGGGCAAATCGAAAAGAAAAAAAAATAAGAGCAGGTATCCGAGGCCCCGATGGGCAAATCGAAAAGAAAAAAGAAAAAAAAAAAAAATAAGAGCAGGTATCCGAGGCCCCGATTGGCAAGCAGGTATCCGAGGCCCCGATGGGCAAGCAGGTATCCGAGGCCCCGATGGGCCAGCAGGTATCCGAGGCCCCGATGGGCAAGCAGGTATCCGAGGCCCCGATGGGCAAATCGAAAAGAAAAAAAAATAAGAGCAGGTATCCGAGGCCCCGATGGGCTAATCGAAAAGAAAAAAGAAAAAAAAAAAAAAAATAAGAGCAGGTATCCGAGGCCCCGATGGGCAAGCAGGTATCCGAGGCCCCGATGGGCAAGCAGGTATCCGAGGCCCCGATGGGCAAATCGAAAAGAAAAAAAAATAAGAGCAGGTATCCGAGGCCCCGATGGGCAAATCGAAAAGAAAAAAGAAAAAAAAAAAAAATAAGAGCAGTTATCCGAGGCCCCGATGGGCAAGCAGGTATCCGAGGCCCCGATGGGCAAGCAGGTATCCGAGGCCCCGATGGTCAAGCAGGTATCCGAGGCCCCGATGGGCAAGCAGGTATCCGAGGCCCCGATGGGCAAGCAGGTATCCGAGGCCCCGATGGGCAAATCGAAAAGAAAAAAAAATAAGAGCAGGTATCCGAGGCAGCGATGGGCAAATCGAAAAGAAAAAAGAAAAAAAAAAACAATTAGAGCAGGTATCCGAGGCCCCGATGGGCAAGCAGGTATCCGAGGCCCCGATGGGCAAGCAGGTATCCGAGGCCCCGATGGGCAAGCAGGTATCCGAGGCCCCGATGGGCAAATCGAAAAGAAAAAAAAATAAGAGCAGGTATCCGAGGCCCCGATGGGCAAATCGAAAAGAAAAAAGAAAAAAAAAAAAAATAAGAGCAG
>NW_027287923.1:0-37438 GCF_047511675.1 Marmota flaviventris
ATATCTCGGGGTTCTCACTTGGCTGCCCAAATTTCGTTCTTCAGGGTTGAAGCGTTCGTTATGCAGGAGCACTTTGATTTTTAGTTTCACTTCCTTTTCCCTTATAGGGAAACATGCATTTGGAACTGTATATCAAACACGGATTTTGCTAGTGGCTTGAAACTTAACACACTCGATTAGTTCTCAGTGTGGTCTCTATGCTTGTTGTTCCCTGTTGATGTAGTCTAAACAGAGACAATGAAAATACACTTTCAGTTTGTAAAGTGTTTGGCAGAGCTTCCGTTGAACTATGAGTTTACTGGACTCTCAGCTAGTATTTTTTCAACCCGATCGTCTTGATATGCCACAGGAGAGATAACTATACAAGTTGTCCTTGGCTGTTCAGATCTCGTGCCTTTCTAGACTGAAACGTTCGTTTGCAGGAACACTTTGGAATTTTTAGGTTTCACTTCACTTTTCCTTATAGGGACGTATGCATTTGGACTTATAAATCAAACACGGTTTATGCTAGGTGCTTGAAACTGAAACTCACTCAACTAGTTCTCAGTGCGATCTCTATGCGTTTGTTTTCTGTTGAAGTAACCCTAAGCAGAGGCCAGGGAAAGAAACTTTCATTGGAAAGCATTTGCAGTGATTGCACAGAACTTTGAGTTTCCTGGAATCTCAGCAAATATTTTTTCACCCTAACTTGTTGTTAACTCGACAGGAAAGATAAGTATACCGGTTGCATTTGGCTGCCCAAATTTAGATCTTCTAGGTTGAATAGTTGGTTTGCAGGAATACTTTTGAAATTTTAGGTTTCACTTCATTTTCCCTATAGGGATACATGCACATGGAACTCTAAATCAAACACGGTTTTTGCTGTGTGCTTGTAACTTGACTCATTCAACTAGTTCTCAGTGCACTCTCTATGCATTGTCCCTGTTGAAGTAGCCCTAAGCAGAGGCTAGGAAACACACTTTCTTTGGAAAGTAATTCACCGAGCTTCCAACAAACTCAGAGATTACAGAAACCTCAGCAAATATTTTGTCACCCTATCTTGTTGATACTTGGTAGGAAAAAAGGTGTATACCAGTTGCGCTCGCTTGGCTGCACAAATTTTGTTCTGCTAGGTTGAAGCATTCCTTTGCAGGATGACTTTGAATATTTAGGTTTTACTACATTTTCCCCTCTCGGGATACATGCTTTTGAAAATCTAAATCAAACACGGTTTGTGCTGGCTGCTTGAAACCTGACTCACTGAATGAATTCTCATTGTGCTCTCTTCGCTTTGTTACCGGTTTATGTACCGCTAAGCAGAGGAAAGAAAAATAGACTTTCATTTGAAAGCGTTCGTAGAGCATCCACAGAACTCAAGAGTTTACTGGACTCTCAGCAAGTGTTTTTTCACCCGATCATGTTGATACTTGGCAGCAAAAATGAGTATATGGGTTGCACTTGGCAGCCCAAATTTCGTAATCTTATGTTGAAGAGTTCCTTTGCAGGAACACTTTGAATTTTTAGGTTTAACTTCTTTTTTCCCTATATGAATACATGCATTTGGAATGCTAAATCAAACACAGTTTGTGATACCTGTTTGAAACTTGGCTCACTCAATTAGTTCTCAGTGCACTCTCTATGCATTGTCACCCACTGAAATATCCCCAAGCAGAGCAAGGAAAATACGCTTTCTTATGTAAGTGTTTGCAGAGCTTCCACAAAACTCCCAAGTTTACTGGAATTTCAGCGAATATTTTTTCACTTGATTTTGTTGATCCTAGGTAAGAAAGGTGAGTATACCCGTTGCATTTGCCTGCCAAAATTTCGTTCTTCTAAGTTGAAGCATGTGCTTTCAGGAAGACATTGCATTTGGGGGGGTTTCTCTTCATTTTCACCTATAGGAATACATGCATTTGGAACTCTAAATCAAACACTGTTTGTGCTAGCTGCTTGAAGCTTGACTCACTCAATTAGTTCCTGGTGTACTCTCTGTGCTTTGTTCCCTGTTGAAGTGGTCCTAAGTGGAGGCGAGGAACATACGCTTTCCTTAGAAAGCATTTACAGAGCTTCAACAGAGCTCCAAGTGAACTGGAATCTCCGCAAATATTTACTCACCTGATCTTGATGACCCTTGTCAGGAAAGATGAGTATACCAGTTGCACTTAGCTACCCAAATGTCGTTCTTCTAAGTTGAAAAGTTCGTTTGCAGGAACACTTTGAATTTTTAGGTTTCACTTCACTTTTCCTTATAGGGACGTATGCATTTGGACTTATAAATCAAACACGGTTTATGCTAGCTGCTTGAAACTGAAACTCACTCAACTAGTTCTCAGTGCGATCTCTATGCTTTGTTTTCTGTTGAAGTAACCCTAAGCAGAGGCCAGGGAAAGAAACTTTCATTGGAAAGCATTGGCCGTGATTGCACAGAACTTTGAGTTTCCTGGAATCTCAGCAAATATTTTTTCACCCTAACTTGTTGTTAACTCGACAGGAAAGATAAGTATACCGGTTGCATTTGGCTGCCCAAATTTAGATCTTCTAGGTTGAATAGTTGGTTTGCAGGAATACTTTGAAATTTTAGGTTTCACTTCATTTTCCCCTATAGGGATACATGCATATGGAACTCTAAATCAAACACGGTTTTTGCTGTGTGCTTGTAACTTGACTCATTCAACTAGTTCTCAGTGCACTCTCTATGCATTGTTCCCTGTTGAAGTAGCCCTAAGCAGAGGCAAGGAAAACACACTTTCTTTGGAAAGTATTCACCAAGCTTCCAAAAAACTCAGAGATTACGGAAACCTCAGCAAATATTTTGTCACCCTATCTTGTTGATACTTGCTAGGAAAAAGGTGTATACCAGTTGCGTTTGGCTGCACAAATTTTGTTCTGCTAGGTTGAAGCATTCCTTTGCCGGATGACTTTGAATATTTAGGTTTTACTACATTTTCCCCTCTAGGGATACATGCTTTTGAAAATCTAAATCAAACACGGTTTGTGCTAGCTGCTTGAAACTTGACTCACTGAATAAATTCTCATTGTGGTCTCTACGCTTTGTTACCGGTTTATGTACCCCTAAGCAGTGCAAAGAAAAATAGACTTTCATTTGAACGTGTTTGTAGAGCATCCACAGAACTCAAGAGTTTAGTGGACTCTCAGCAAATGTTTTTTCACCCGATCTTGTTGAAACTTGGCAGCAAAAATGAGTATATGGGTTGCACTTGGCAGCCCAAATTTCGTAATCTTATGTTGAAGAGTTCCTTTGCAGGAACACTTTGAATTTTTAGGTTTAATTTCTTTTTTCCCTATGTGAATACATGCATTTGGAATGCTAAATCAAACACAGTTTGTGATACCTTTTGGAAACTTGGCTCACTCAATTAGTTCTCAGTGCACTCTCTATGCATTGTCCCCCGCTGAAGTATCCCCAAGCAGAGGCAAGGAAAATACGCTTTCTTATGTAAGTGTTTGCAGAGCTTCCACAAAACTCCCAAGTTTACTGGAATTTCAGCGAATATTTTTTCACTTGATCTTGTTGATCCTAGGTAAGAAAGATGAGTATACCAGTTGCATTTGCCTGTCAAAATTTCGTTCTTCTAAGTTGAAGCATGTGCTTTCAGGAAGACATTGCATTTGGGGTGGTTTCTCTTCATTTTAACCTATAGGAATACATGCATTTGGAACTCTAAATCAAACACTGTTTGTGCTAGCTGCTTGAAGCTTGACTCACTCAATTAGTTCCTGGTGTACTCTCTGTGCTTTGTTCCCTGTTGAAGTGGTCCTAAGTGGGGGCGAGGAACATACGCTTTCCTTAGAAAGCATTTACAGAGCTTCAACAGAGCTCCAAGTGAACTGGAATCTCTGCAAATATTTACTCACCTGATCTTGATGACCCTTGTCAGGAAAGATGAGTATACCAGTTGCACTTAGCTACCCAAATGTCGTTCTTCTAGGTTGAAAAGTTCGTTTGCAGGAACACTTTGAATTTTTAGGTTTCACTTCACGTTTCCTTATAGGGACGTATGCATTTGGACTTATAAATCAAACACGGTTTATGCTAGCTGCTTGAAAATGAAACTCACTCAACTAGTTCTCAGTGCGATCTCTATGCTTTGTTTTCTGTTGAAGTAACCCTAAGCAGAGGCCAGGGAAAGATACTTTCATTGGAAAGCATTGGCAGTGATTGCACAGAACTTTGAGTTTCCTGGAATCTCAGCAAATATTTTTTCACCCTAACTTGTTGTTAACTCGACAGGAAAGATAAGTATACCGGTTGCATTTGGCTGCCCAAATTTAGATCTTCTAGGTTGAATAGTTGGTTTGCAGGAATACTTTGAAATTTTAGGTTTCACTTCATTTTCCCCTATAGGGATACATGCATATGGAACTCTAAATCAAACACGGTTTTTGCTGTGTGCTTGTAACTTGACTCATTCAACTAGTTCTCAGTGCACTCTCTATGCATTGTTCCCTGTTGAAGTAGCCCTAAGCAGAGGCAAGGAAAACACACTTTCTTTGGAAAGTATTCACCGAGCTTCCAAAAAACTCAGAGATTACGGAAACCTCAGCAAATATTTTGTCACCCTATCTTGTTGATACTTGGTAGGAAAAAGGTGTATACCAGTTGCGCTTGGCTGCACAAATTTTGTTCTGCTAGGTTGAAGCATTCCTTTGCAGGATGACTTTGAATATTTAGGTTTTACTACATTTTCCCCTCTCGGGATACATGCTTTTGAAAATCTAAATCAAACACGGTTTGTGCTGGCTGCTTGAAACCTGACTCACTGAATGAATTCTCATTGTGCTCTCTTCGCTTTGTTACCGGTTTATGTACCGCTAAGCAGAGGAAAGAAAAATAGACTTTCATTTGAAAGCGTTCGTAGAGCATCCACAGAACTCAAGAGTTTACTGGACTCTCAGCAAGTGTTTTTTCACCCGATCATGTTGATACTTGGCAGCAAAAATGAGTATATGGGTTGCACTTGGCAGCCCAAATTTCGTAATCTTATGTTGAAGAGTTCCTTTGCAGGAACACTTTGAATTTTTAGGTTTAACTTCTTTTTTCCCTATATGAATACATGCCTTTGGAATGCTAAATCAAACACAGTTTGTGATACCTGTTTGAAACTTGGCTCACTCAATTAGTTCTCAGTGCACTCTCTATGCATTGTCACCCACTGAAATATCCCCAAGCAGAGCAAGGAAAATACGCTTTCTTATGTAAGTGTTTGCAGAGCTTCCACAAAACTCCCAAGTTTACTGGAATTTCAGCGAATATTTTTTCACTTGATTTTGTTGATCCTAGGTAAGAAAGGTGAGTATACCCGTTGCATTTGCCTGCCAAAATTTCGTTCTTCTAAGTTGAAGCATGTGCTTTCAGGAAGACATTGCATTTGGGGGGGTTTCTCTTCATTTTCACCTATAGGAATACATGCATTTGGAACTCTAAATCAAACACTGTTTGTGCTAGCTGCTTGAAGCTTGACTCACTCAATTAGTTCCTGGTGTACTCTCTGTGCTTTGTTCCCTGTTGAAGTGGTCCTAAGTGGAGGCGAGGAACATACGCTTTCCTTAGAAAGCATTTACAGAGCTTCAACAGAGCTCCAAGTGAACTGGAATCTCCGCAAATATTTACTCACCTGATCTTGATGACCCTTGTCAGGAAAGATGAGTATACCAGTTGCACTTAGCTACCCAAATGTCGTTCTTCTAAGTTGAAAAGTTCGTTTGCAGGAACACTTTGAATTTTTAGGTTTCACTTCACTTTTCCTTATAGGGACGTATGCATTTGGACTTATAAATCAAACACGGTTTATGCTAGCTGCTTGAAACTGAAACTCACTCAACTAGTTCTCAGTGCGATCTCTATGCTTTGTTTTCTGTTGAAGTAACCCTAAGCAGAGGCCAGGGAAAGAAACTTTCATTGGAAAGCATTGGCCGTGATTGCACAGAACTTTGAGTTTCCTGGAATCTCAGCAAATATTTTTTCACCCTAACTTGTTGTTAACTCGACAGGAAAGATAAGTATACCGGTTGCATTTGGCTGCCCAAATTTAGATCTTCTAGGTTGAATAGTTGGTTTGCAGGAATACTTTGAAATTTTAGGTTTCACTTCATTTTCCCCTATAGGGATACATGCATATGGAACTCTAAATCAAACACGGTTTTTGCTGTGTGCTTGTAACTTGACTCATTCAACTAGTTCTCAGTGCACTCTCTATGCATTGTTCCCTGTTGAAGTAGCCCTAAGCAGAGGCAAGGAAAACACACTTTCTTTGGAAAGTATTCACCAAGCTTCCAAAAAACTCAGAGATTACGGAAACCTCAGCAAATATTTTGTCACCCTATCTTGTTGATACTT
Source organism: Marmota flaviventris (assembly GCF_047511675.1). Taxonomy (NCBI): domain Eukaryota; kingdom Metazoa; phylum Chordata; class Mammalia; order Rodentia; family Sciuridae; genus Marmota; species Marmota flaviventris. Next base: position 6,338 of record NW_027287923.1, read on the forward strand.
GCTAGGAAAAAGGTGTATACCAGTTGCGTTTGGCTGCACAAATTTTGTTCTGCTAGGTTGAAGCATTCCTTTGCCGGATGACTTTGAATATTTAGGTTTTACTACATTTTCCCCTCTAGGGATACATGCTTTTGAAAATCTAAATCAAACACGGTTTGTGCTAGCTGCTTGAAACTTGACTCACTGAATAAATTCTCATTGTGGTCTCTACGCTTTGTTACCGGTTTATGTACCCCTAAGCAGTGCAAAGAAAAATAGACTTTCATTTGAACGTGTTTGTAGAGCATCCACAGAACTCAAGAGTTTAGTGGACTCTCAGCAAATGTTTTTTCACCCGATCTTGTTGAAACTTGGCAGCAAAAATGAGTATATGGGTTGCACTTGGCAGCCCAAATTTCGTAATCTTATGTTGAAGAGTTCCTTTGCAGGAACACTTTGAATTTTTAGGTTTAATTTCTTTTTTCCCTATGTGAATACATGCATTTGGAATGCTAAATCAAACACAGTTTGTGATACCTTTTGGAAACTTGGCTCACTCAATTAGTTCTCAGTGCACTCTCTATGCATTGTCCCCCGCTGAAGTATCCCCAAGCAGAGGCAAGGAAAATACGCTTTCTTATGTAAGTGTTTGCAGAGCTTCCACAAAACTCCCAAGTTTACTGGAATTTCAGCGAATATTTTTTCACTTGATCTTGTTGATCCTAGGTAAGAAAGATGAGTATACCAGTTGCATTTGCCTGTCAAAATTTCGTTCTTCTAAGTTGAAGCATGTGCTTTCAGGAAGACATTGCATTTGGGGTGGTTTCTCTTCATTTTAACCTATAGGAATACATGCATTTGGAACTCTAAATCAAACACTGTTTGTGCTAGCTGCTTGAAGCTTGACTCACTCAATTAGTTCCTGGTGTACTCTCTGTGCTTTGTTCCCTGTTGAAGTGGTCCTAAGTGGGGGCGAGGAACATACGCTTTCCTTAGAAAGCATTTACAGAGCTTCAACAGAGCTCCAAGTGAACTGGAATCTCTGCAAATATTTACTCACCTGATCTTGATGACCCTTGTCAGGAAAGATGAGTATACCAGTTGCACTTAGCTACCCAAATGTCGTTCTTCTAGGTTGAAAAGTTCGTTTGCAGGAACACTTTGAATTTTTAGGTTTCACTTCACGTTTCCTTATAGGGACGTATGCATTTGGACTTATAAATCAAACACGGTTTATGCTAGCTGCTTGAAAATGAAACTCACTCAACTAGTTCTCAGTGCGATCTCTATGCTTTGTTTTCTGTTGAAGTAACCCTAAGCAGAGGCCAGGGAAAGATACTTTCATTGGAAAGCATTGGCAGTGATTGCACAGAACTTTGAGTTTCCTGGAATCTCAGCAAATATTTTTTCACCCTAACTTGTTGTTAACTCGACAGGAAAGATAAGTATACCGGTTGCATTTGGCTGCCCAAATTTAGATCTTCTAGGTTGAATAGTTGGTTTGCAGGAATACTTTGAAATTTTAGGTTTCACTTCATTTTCCCCTATAGGGATACATGCATATGGAACTCTAAATCAAACACGGTTTTTGCTGTGTGCTTGTAACTTGACTCATTCAACTAGTTCTCAGTGCACTCTCTATGCATTGTTCCCTGTTGAAGTAGCCCTAAGCAGAGGCAAGGAAAACACACTTTCTTTGGAAAGTATTCACCAAGCTTCCAAAAAACTCAGAGATTACGGAAACCTCAGCAAATATTTTGTCACCCTATCTTGTTGATACTTGCTAGGAAAAAGGTGTATACCAGTTGCGTTTGGCTGCACAAATTTTGTTCTGCTAGGTTGAAGCATTCCTTTGCCGGATGACTTTGAATATTTAGGTTTTACTACATTTTCCCCTCTAGGGATACATGCTTTTGAAAATCTAAATCAAACACGGTTTGTGCTAGCTGCTTGAAACTTGACTCACTGAATAAATTCTCATTGTGGTCTCTACGCTTTGTTACCGGTTTATGTACCCCTAAGCAGTGCAAAGAAAAATAGACTTTCATTTGAACGTGTTTGTAGAGCATCCACAGAACTCAAGAGTTTAGTGGACTCTCAGCAAATGTTTTTTCACCCGATCTTGTTGAAACTTGGCAGCAAAAATGAGTATATGGGTTGCACTTGGCAGCCCAAATTTCGTAATCTTATGTTGAAGAGTTCCTTTGCAGGAACACTTTGAATTTTTAGGTTTAATTTCTTTTTTCCCTATGTGAATACATGCATTTGGAATGCTAAATCAAACACAGTTTGTGATACCTGTTGGAAACTTGGCTCACTCAATTAGTTCTCAGTGCACTCTCTATGCATTGTCCCCCGCTGAAGTATCCCCAAGCAGAGGCAAGGAAAATACGCTTTCTTATGTAAGTGTTTGCAGAGCTTCCACAAAACTCCCAAGTTTACTGGAATTTCAGCGAATATCTTTTCACTTGATCTTGTTGATCCTAGGTAAGAAAGATGAGTATACCAGTTGCATTTGCCTGCCAAAATTTCGTTCTTCTAAGTTGAAGCATGTGCTTTCAGGAAGACATTGCATTTGGGGGGGTTTCTCTTCATTTTCACCTATAGGAATACATGCATTTGGAACTCTAAATCAAACACTGTTTGTGCTAGCTGCTTGAAGCTTGACTCACTCAATTAGTTCCTGGTGTACTCTCTGTGCTTTGTTCCCTGTTGAAGTGGTCCTAAGTGGAGGCGAGGAACATACGCTTTCCTTAGAAAGCATTTACAGAGCGTCAACAGAGCTACAAGTTAACTGGAATCTCTGCAAGTATTTACTCACCTGATCTTGATGACCCTTGTCAGGAAAGATGAGTATACCAGTTGCACTTAGCTACCCAAATGTCGTTCTTCTAGGTTGAAAAGTTCGTTTGCAGGAACACTTTGAATTTTTAGGTTTCACTTCACTTTTCCTTATAGGGACGTATGCATTTGGACTTATAAATCAAACACGGTTTATGCTAGCTGCTTGAAACTGAAACTCACTCAACTAGTTCTCAGTGCGATCTCTAGGCTTTGTTTTCTGTTGAAGTAACCCTAAGCAGAGGCCAGGGAAAGAAACTTTCATTGGAAAGCATTGGCAGTGATTGCACAGAACTTTGAGTTTCCTGGAATCTCAGCAAATATTTTTTCACCCTAACTTGTTGTTAACTCGACAGGAAAGATAAGTATACCGGTTGCATTTGGCTGCCCAAATTTAGATCTTCTAGGTTGAATAGTTGGTTTGCAGGAATACTTTGAAATTTTAGGTTTCACTTCATTTTCCCCTATAGGGATACATGCACATGGAACTCTAAATCAAACACGGTTTTTGCTGTGTGCTTGTAACTTGACTCATTCAACTAGTTCTCAGTGCACTCTCTATGCATTGTTCCCTGTTGAAGTAGCCCTAAGCAGAGGCAAGGAAAACACACTTTCTTTGGAAAGTATTCACCGAGCTTCCAAAAAACTCAGAGATTACGGAAACCTCAGCAAATATTTTGTCACCCTATCTTGTTGATACTTGGTAGGAAAAAGGTGTATACCAGTTGCGCTTGGCTGCACAAATTTTGTTCTGCTACGTCGAAGCATTCCTTTGCAGGATGACTTTGAATATTTAGGTTTTACTACATTTTCCCCTCTAGGGATACATGCTTTTGAAAATCTAAATCAAACACGGTTTGTGCTAGCTGCTTGAAACTTGACTCACTGAATGAATTCTCATTGTGCTCTCTACCCTTTGTTACCGGTTTATGTACCCCTAAGCAGAGCAAAGAAAAATAGACTTTCATTTGAACGTGTTTGGAGAGCATCCACAGAACTCAAGAGTTTACTGGACTCTCAGCAAATGTTTTTTCACCCGATCTTGTTGAAACTTGGCAGCAAAAATGAGTATATGGGTTGCACTTGGCAGCCCAAATTTCGTAATCTATGTTGAAGAGTTCCTTTGCAGGAACACTTTGAATTTTTAGGTTTAACTTCTTTTTTCCCTATGTGAATACATGCATTTGGAATGCTAAATCAAACACAGTTTGTGATACCTGTTGGAAACTTGGCTCACTCAATTAGTTCTCAGTGCACTCTCTATGCATTGTCCCCCGCTGAAGTATCCCCAAGCAGAGGCAAGGAAAATACGCTTTCTTTTGTAAGTGTTTGCAGAGCTTCCACAAAACTCCCAAGTTTACTGGAATTTCAGCGAATACTTTTTCACTTGATCTTGTTGATCCTAGGTAAGAAAGATGAGTATACCAGTTGCATTTGCCTGCCAAAATTTCGTTCTTCTAAGTTGAAGCATGTGCTTTCAGGAAGACATTGCATTTGGGGGGTTTCTCTTCATTTTAACCTATAGGAATACATGCATTTGGCACTCTAAATCAAACACTGTTTGTGCTAGCTGCTTGAAGCTTGACTCACTCAATTAGTTCCTGGTGTACTCTCTGTGCTTTGTTCCCTGTTGAAGTGGTCCTAAGTGGAGGCGAGGAACATACGCTTTCCTTAGAAAGCATTTACAGAGCTTCAACAGAGCTACAAGTTAACTGGAATCTCTGCAAGTATTTACTCACCTGATCTTGATGACCCTTGTCAGGAAAGATGAGTATACCAGTTGCACTTAGCTACCCAAATGTCGTTCTTCTAGGTTGAAAAGTTCGTTTGCAGGAACACTTTGAATTTTTAGGTTTCACTTCACTTTTCCTTATAGGGACGTATGCATTTGGACTTATAAATCAAACACGGTTTATGCTAGCTGCTTGAAACTGAAACTCACTCAACTAGTTCTCAGTGCGATCTCTATGCTTTGTTTTCTGTTGAAGTAACCCTAAGCAGAGGCCAGGGAAAGAAACTTTCATTGGAAAGCATTGGCAGTGATTGCACAGAACTTTGAGTTTCCTGGAATCTCAGCAAATATTTTTTCACCCTAACTTGTTGTTAACTCGACAGGAAAGATAAGTATACCGGTTGCATTTGGCTGCCCAAATTTAGATCTTCTAGGTTGAATAGTTGGTTTGCAGGAATACTTTGAAATTTTAGGTTTCACTTCATTTTCCCCTATAGGGATACATGCACATGGAACTCTAAATCAAACACGGTTTTTGCTGTGTGCTTGTAACTTGACTCATTCAACTAGTTCTCAGTGCACTCTCTATGCATTGTTCCCTGTTGAAGTAGCCCTAAGCAGAGGCAAGGAAAACACACTTTCTTTGGAAAGTATTCACCGAGCTTCCAAAAAACTCAGAGATTACGGAAACCTCAGCAAATATTTTGTCACCCTATCTTGTTGATACTTGGTAGGAAAAAGGTGTATACCAGTTGCGCTTGGCTGCACAAATTTTGTTCTGCTACGTCGAAGCATTCCTTTGCAGGATGACTTTGAATATTTAGGTTTTACTACATTTTCCCCTCTAGGGATACATGCTTTTGAAAATCTAAATCAAACACGGTTTGTGCTAGCTGCTTGAAACTTGACTCACTGAATGAATTCTCATTGTGCTCTCTACCCTTTGTTACCGGTTTATGTACCCCTAAGCAGAGCAAAGAAAAATAGACTTTCATTTGAACGTGTTTGGAGAGCATCCACAGAACTCAAGAGTTTACTGGACTCTCAGCAAATGTTTTTTCACCCGATCTTGTTGAAACTTGGCAGCAAAAATGAGTATATGGGTTGCACTTGGCAGCCCAAATTTCGTAATCTATGTTGAAGAGTTCCTTTGCAGGAACACTTTGAATTTTTAGGTTTAACTTCTTTTTTCCCTATGTGAATACATGCATTTGGAATGCTAAATCAAACACAGTTTGTGATACCTGTTGGAAACTTGGCTCACTCAATTAGTTCTCAGTGCACTCTCTATGCATTGTCCCCCGCTGAAGTATCCCCAAGCAGAGGCAAGGAAAATACGCTTTCTTTTGTAAGTGTTTGCAGAGCTTCCACAAAACTCCCAAGTTTACTGGAATTTCAGCGAATACTTTTTCACTTGATCTTGTTGATCCTAGGTAAGAAAGATGAGTATACCAGTTGCATTTGCCTGCCAAAATTTCGTTCTTCTAAGTTGAAGCATGTGCTTTCAGGAAGACATTGCATTTGGGGGGTTTCTCTTCATTTTAACCTATAGGAATACATGCATTTGGCACTCTAAATCAAACACTGTTTGTGCTAGCTGCTTGAAGCTTGACTCACTCAATTAGTTCCTGGTGTACTCTCTGTGCTTTGTTCCCTGTTGAAGTGGTCCTAAGTGGAGGCGAGGAACATACGCTTTCCTTAGAAAGCATTTACACAGCTTCAACAGAGCTACAAGTGAACTGGAATCTCTGCAAGTATTTACTCACCTGATCTTGATGACCCTTGTCAGGAAAGATGAGTATACCAGTTGCACTTAGCTACCCAAATGTCGTTCTTCTAGGTTGAAAAGTTCGTTTGCAGGAACACTTTGAATTTTTAGGTTTCACTTCACTTTTCCTTATAGGGACGTATGCATTTGGACTTATAAATCAAACACGGTTTATGCTAGCTGCTTGAAACTGAAACTCACTCAACTAGTTCTCAGTGCGATCTCTATGCTTTGTTTTCTGTTGAAGTAACCCTAAGCAGAGGCCAGGGAAAGAAACTTTCATTGGAAAGCATTGGCAGTGATTGCACAGAACTTTGAGTTTCCTGGAATCTCAGCAAATATTTTTTCACCCTAACTTGTTGTTAACTCGACAGGAAAGATAAGTATACCGGTTGCATTTGGCTGCCCAAATTTAGATCTTCTAGGTTGAATAGTTGGTTTGCAGGAATACTTTGAAATTTTAGGTTTCACTTCATTTTCCCCTATAGGGATACATGCACATGGAACTCTAAATCAAACACGGTTTTTGCTGTGTGCTTGTAACTTGACTCATTCAACTAGTTCTCAGTGCACTCTCTATGCATTGTTCCCTGTTGAAGTAGCCCTAAGCAGAGGCAAGGAAAACACACTTTCTTTGGAAAGTATTCACCGAGCTTCCAAAAAACTCAGAGATTACGGAAACCTCAGCAAATATTTTGTCACCCTATCTTGTTGATACTTGGTAGGAAAAAGGTGTATACCAGTTGCGCTTGGCTGCACAAATTTTGTTCTGCTACGTCGAAGCATTCCTTTGCAGGATGACTTTGAATATTTAGGTTTTACTACATTTTCGCCTCTAGGGATACATGCTTTTGAAAATCTAAATCAAACACGGTTTGTGCTAGCTGCTTGAAACTTGACTCACTGAATGAATTCTCATTGTGCTCTCTACCCTTTGTTACCGGTTTATGTACCCCTAAGCAGAGCAAAGAAAAATAGACTTTCATTTGAACGTGTTTGGAGAGCATCCACAGAACTCAAGAGTTTACTGGACTCTCAGCAAATGTTTTTTCACCCGATCTTGTTGAAACTTGGCAGCAAAAATGAGTATATGGGTTGCACTTGGCAGCCCAAATTTCGTAATCTATGTTGAAGAGTTCCTTTGCAGGAACACTTTGAATTTTTAGGTTTAACTTCTTTTTTCCCTATGTGAATACATGCATTTGGAATGCTAAATCAAACACAGTTTGTGATACCTGTTGGAAACTTGGCTCACTCAATTAGTTCTCAGTGCACTCTCTATGCATTGTCCCCCGCTGAAGTATCCCCAAGCAGAGGCAAGGAAAATACGCTTTCTTTTGTAAGTGTTTGCAGAGCTTCCACAAAACTCCCAAGTTTACTGGAATTTCAGCGAATACTTTTTCACTTGATCTTGTTGATCCTAGGTAAGAAAGATGAGTATACCAGTTGCATTTGCCTGCCAAAATTTCGTTCTTCTAAGTTGAAGCATGTGCTTTCAGGAAGACATTGCATTTGGGGGGTTTCTCTTCATTTTAACCTATAGGAATACATGCATTTGGCACTCTAAATCAAACACTGTTTGTGCTAGCTGCTTGAAGCTTGACTCACTCAATTAGTTCCTGGTGTACTCTCTGTGCTTTGTTCCCTGTTGAAGTGGTCCTAAGTGGAGGCGAGGAACATACGCTTTCCTTAGAAAGCATTTACAGAGCTTCAACAGAGCTACAAGTTAACTGGAATCTCTGCAAGTATTTACTCACCTGATCTTGATGACCCTTGTCAGGAAAGATGAGTATACCAGTTGCACTTAGCTACCCAAATGTCGTTCTTCTAGGTTGAAAAGTTCGTTTGCAGGAACACTTTGAATTTTTAGGTTTCACTTCACTTTTCCTTATAGGGACGTATGCATTTGGACTTATAAATCAAACACGGTTTATGCTAGCTGCTTGAAACTGAAACTCACTCAACTAGTTCTCAGTGCGATCTCTATGCTTTGTTTTCTGTTGAAGTAACCCTAAGCAGAGGCCAGGGAAAGAAACTTTCATTGGAAAGCATTGGCAGTGATTGCACAGAACTTTGAGTTTCCTGGAATCTCAGCAAATATTTTTTCACCCTAACTTGTTGTTAACTCGACAGGAAAGATAAGTATACCGGTTGCATTTGGCTGCCCAAATTTAGATCTTCTAGGTTGAATAGTTGGTTTGCAGGAATACTTTGAAATTTTAGGTTTCACTTCATTTTCCCCTATAGGGATACATGCACATGGAACTCTAAATCAAACACGGTTTTTGCTGTGTGCTTGTAACTTGACTCATTCAACTAGTTCTCAGTGCACTCTCTATGCATTGTTCCCTGTTGAAGTAGCCCTAAGCAGAGGCAAGGAAAACACACTTTCTTTGGAAAGTATTCACCGAGCTTCCAAAAAACTCAGAGATTACGGAAACCTCAGCAAATATTTTGTCACCCTATCTTGTTGATACTTGGTAGGAAAAAGGTGTATACCAGTTGCGCTTGGCTGCACAAATTTTGCTCTGCTACGTCGAAGCATTCCTTTGCAGGATGACTTTGAATATTTAGGTTTTACTACATTTTCCCCTCTAGGGATACATGCTTTTGAAAATCTAAATCAAACACGGTTTGTGCTAGCTGCTTGAAACTTGACTCACTGAATGAATTCTCATTGTGCTCTCTACCCTTTGTTACCGGTTTATGTACCCCTAAGCAGAGCAAAGAAAAATAGACTTTCATTTGAACGTGTTTGGAGAGCATCCACAGAACTCAAGAGTTTACTGGACTCTCAGCAAATGTTTTTTCACCCGATCTTGTTGAAACTTGGCAGCAAAAATGAGTATATGGGTTGCACTTGGCAGCCCAAATTTCGTAATCTATGTTGAAGAGTTCCTTTGCAGGAACACTTTGAATTTTTAGGTTTAACTTCTTTTTTCCCTATGTGAATACATGCATTTGGAATGCTAAATCAAACACAGTTTGTGATACCTGTTGGAAACTTGGCTCACTCAATTAGTTCTCAGTGCACTCTCTATGCATTGTCCCCCGCTGAAGTATCCCCAAGCAGAGGCAAGGAAAATACGCTTTCTTATGTAAGTGTTTGCAGAGCTTCCACAAAACTCCCAAGTTTACTGGAATTTCAGCGAATATCTTTTCACTTGATCTTGTTGATCCTAGGTAAGAAAGATGAGTATACCAGTTGCATTTGCCTGCCAAAATTTCGTTCTTCTAAGTTGAAGCATGTGCTTTCAGGAAGACATTGCATTTGGGGGGTTTCTCTTCATTTTAACCTATAGGAATACATGCATTTGGAACTCTAAATCAAACACTGTTTGTGCTAGCTGCTTGAAGCTTGACTCACTCAATTAGTTCCTGGTGTACTCTCTGTGCTTTGTTCCCTGTTGAAGTGGTCCTAAGTGGAGGCGAGGAACATACGCTTTCCTTAGAAAGCATTTACACAGCTTCAACAGAGCTACAAGTTAACTGGAATCTCTGCAAGTATTTACTCACCTGATCTTGATGACCCTTGTCAGGAAAGATGAGTATACCAGTTGCACTTAGCTACCCAAATGTCGTTCTTCTAGGTTGAAAAGTTCGTTTGCAGGAACACTTTGAATTTTTAGGTTTCACTTCACTTTTCCTTATAGGGACGTATGCATTTGGACTTATAAATCAAACACGGTTTATGCTAGCTGCTTGAAACTGAAACTCACTCAACTAGTTCTCAGTGCGATCTCTATGCTTTGTTTTCTGTTGAAGTAACCCTAAGCAGAGGCCAGGGAAAGAAACTTTCATTGGAAAGCATTGGCAGTGATTGCACAGAACTTTGAGTTTCCTGGAATCTCAGCAAATATTTTTTCACCCTAACTTGTTGTTAACTCGACAGGAAAGATAAGTATACCGGTTGCATTTGGCTGCCCAAATTTAGATCTTCTAGGTTGAATAGTTGGTTTGCAGGAATACTTTGAAATTTTAGGTTTCACTTCATTTTCCCCTATAGGGATACATGCACATGGAACTCTAAATCAAACACGGTTTTTGCTGTGTGCTTGTAACTTGACTCATTCAACTAGTTCTCAGTGCACTCTCTATGCATTGTTCCCTGTTGAAGTAGCCCTAAGCAGAGGCAAGGAAAACACACTTTCTTTGGAAAGTATTCACCGAGCTTCCAAAAAACTCAGAGATTACGGAAACCTCAGCAAATATTTTGTCACCCTATCTTGTTGATACTTGGTAGGAAAAAGGTGTATACCAGTTGCGCTTGGCTGCACAAATTTTGCTCTGCTACGTCGAAGCATTCCTTTGCAGGATGACTTTGAATATTTAGGTTTTACTACATTTTCCCCTCTAGGGATACATGCTTTTGAAAATCTAAATCAAACACGGTTTGTGCTAGCTGCTTGAAACTTGACTCACTGAATGAATTCTCATTGTGCTCTCTACCCTTTGTTACCGGTTTATGTACCCCTAAGCAGAGCAAAGAAAAATAGACTTTCATTTGAACGTGTTTGGAGAGCATCCACAGAACTCAAGAGTTTACTGGACTCTCAGCAAATGTTTTTTCACCCGATCTTGTTGAAACTTGGCAGCAAAAATGAGTATATGGGTTGCACTTGGCAGCCCAAATTTCGTAATCTATGTTGAAGAGTTCCTTTGCAGGAACACTTTGAATTTTTAGGTTTAACTTCTTTTTTCCCTATGTGAATACATGCATTTGGAATGCTAAATCAAACACAGTTTGTGATACCTGTTGGAAACTTGGCTCACTCAATTAGTTCTCAGTGCACTCTCTATGCATTGTCCCCCGCTGAAGTATCCCCAAGCAGAGGCAAGGAAAATACGCTTTCTTATGTAAGTGTTTGCAGAGCTTCCACAAAACTCCCAAGTTTACTGGAATTTCAGCGAATATCTTTTCACTTGATCTTGTTGATCCTAGGTAAGAAAGATGAGTATACCAGTTGCATTTGCCTGCCAAAATTTCGTTCTTCTAAGTTGAAGCATGTGCTTTCAGGAAGACATTGCATTTGGGGGGTTTCTCTTCATTTTAACCTATAGGAATACATGCATTTGGAACTCTAAATCAAACACTGTTTGTGCTAGCTGCTTGAAGCTTGACTCACTCAATTAGTTCCTGGTGTACTCTCTGTGCTTTGTTCCCTGTTGAAGTGGTCCTAAGTGGAGGCGAGGAACATACGCTTTCCTTAGAAAGCATTTACACAGCTTCAACAGAGCTACAAGTGAACTGGAATCTCTGCAAGTATTTACTCACCTGATCTTGATGACCCTTGTCAGGAAAGATGAGTATACCAGTTGCACTTAGCTACCCAAATGTCGTTCTTCTAGGTTGAAAAGTTCGTTTGCAGGAACACTTTGAATTTTTAGGTTTCACTTCACTTTTCCTTATAGGGACGTATGCATTTGGACTTATAAATCAAACACGGTTTATGCTAGCTGCTTGAAACTGAAACTCACTCAACTAGTTCTCAGTGCGATCTCTATGCTTTGTTTTCTGTTGAAGTAACCCTAAGCAGAGGCCAGGGAAAGAAACTTTCATTGGAAAGCATTGGCAGTGATTGCACAGAACTTTGAGTTTCCTGGAATCTCAGCAAATATTTTTTCACCCTAACTTGTTGTTAACTCGACAGGAAAGATAAGTATACCGGTTGCATTTGGCTGCCCAAATTTAGATCTTCTAGGTTGAATAGTTGGTTTGCAGGAATACTTTGAAATTTTAGGTTTCACTTCATTTTCCCCTATAGGGATACATGCACATGGAACTCTAAATCAAACACGGTTTTTGCTGTGTGCTTGTAACTTGACTCATTCAACTAGTTCTCAGTGCACTCTCTATGCATTGTTCCCTGTTGAAGTAGCCCTAAGCAGAGGCAAGGAAAACACACTTTCTTTGGAAAGTATTCACCGAGCTTCCAAAAAACTCAGAGATTACGGAAACCTCAGCAAATATTTTGTCACCCTATCTTGTTGATACTTGGTAGGAAAAAGGTGTATACCAGTTGCGCTTGGCTGCACAAATTTTGTTCTGCTACGTCGAAGCATTCCTTTGCAGGATGACTTTGAATATTTAGGTTTTACTACATTTTCCCCTCTAGGGATACATGCTTTTGAAAATCTAAATCAAACACGGTTTGTGCTAGCTGCTTGAAACTTGACTCACTGAATGAATTCTCATTGTGCTCTCTACCCTTTGTTACCGGTTTATGTACCCCTAAGCAGAGCAAAGAAAAATAGACTTTCATTTGAACGTGTTTGGAGAGCATCCACAGAACTCAAGAGTTTACTGGACTCTCAGCAAATGTTTTTTCACCCGATCTTGTTGAAACTTGGCAGCAAAAATGAGTATATGGGTTGCACTTGGCAGCCCAAATTTCGTAATCTATGTTGAAGAGTTCCTTTGCAGGAACACTTTGAATTTTTAGGTTTAACTTCTTTTTTCCCTATGTGAATACATGCATTTGGAATGCTAAATCAAACACAGTTTGTGATACCTGTTGGAAACTTGGCTCACTCAATTAGTTCTCAGTGCACTCTCTATGCATTGTCCCCCGCTGAAGTATCCCCAAGCAGAGGCAAGGAAAATACGCTTTCTTATGTAAGTGTTTGCAGAGCTTCCACAAAACTCCCAAGTTTACTGGAATTTCAGCGAATATCTTTTCACTTGATCTTGTTGATCCTAGGTAAGAAAGATGAGTATACCAGTTGCATTTGCCTGCCAAAATTTCGTTCTTCTAAGTTGAAGCATGTGCTTTCAGGAAGACATTGCATTTGGGGGGTTTCTCTTCATTTTAACCTATAGGAATACATGCATTTGGAACTCTAAATCAAACACTGTTTGTGCTAGCTGCTTGAAGCTTGACTCACTCAATTAGTTCCTGGTGTACTCTCTGTGCTTTGTTCCCTGTTGAAGTGGTCCTAAGTGGAGGCGAGGAACATACGCTTTCCTTAGAAAGCATTTACACAGCTTCAACAGAGCTACAAGTGAACTGGAATCTCTGCAAGTATTTACTCACCTGATCTTGATGACCCTTGTCAGGAAAGATGAGTATACCAGTTGCACTTAGCTACCCAAATGTCGTTCTTCTAGGTTGAAAAGTTCGTTTGCAGGAACACTTTGAATTTTTAGGTTTCACTTCACTTTTCCTTATAGGGACGTATGCATTTGGACTTATAAATCAAACACGGTTTATGCTAGCTGCTTGAAACTGAAACTCACTCAACTAGTTCTCAGTGCGATCTCTATGCTTTGTTTTCTGTTGAAGTAACCCTAAGCAGAGGCCAGGGAAAGAAACTTTCATTGGAAAGCATTGGCAGTGATTCCACAGAACTTTGAGTTTCCTGGAATCTCAGCAAATATTTTTTCACCCTAACTTGTTGTTAACTCGACAGGAAAGATAAGTATACCGGTTGCATTTGGCTGCCCAAATTTAGATCTTCTAGGTTGAATAGTTGGTTTGCAGGAATACTTTGAAATTTTAGGTTTCACTTCATTTTCCCCTATAGGGATACATGCACATGGAACTCTAAATCAAACACGGTTTTTGCTGTGTGCTTGTAACTTGACTCATTCAACTAGTTCTCAGTGCACTCTCTATGCATTGTTCCCTGTTGAAGTAGCCCTAAGCAGAGGCAAGGAAAACACACTTTCTTTGGAAAGTATTCACCGAGCTTCCAAAAAACTCAGAGATTACGGAAACCTCAGCAAATATTTTGTCACCCTATCTTGTTGATACTTGGTAGGAAAAAGGTGTATACCAGTTGCGCTTGGCTGCACAAATTTTGTTCTGCTAGGTCGAAGCATTCCTTTGCAGGATGACTTTGAATATTTAGGTTTTACTACATTTTCCCCTCTAGGGATACATGCTTTTGAAAATCTAAATCAAACACGGTTTGTGCTAGCTGCTTGAAACTTGACTCACTGAATGAATTCTCATTGTGCTCTCTACCCTTTGTTACCGGTTTATGTACCCCTAAGCAGAGCAAAGAAAAATAGACTTTCATTTGAACGTGTTTGGAGAGCATCCACAGAACTCAAGAGTTTACTAGACTCTCAGCAAATGTTTTTTCACCCGATCTTGTTGAAACTTGGCAGCAAAAATGAGTATATGGGTTGCACTTGGCAGCCCAAATTTCGTAATCTATGTTGAAGAGTTCCTTTGCAGGAACACTTTGAATTTTTAGGTTTAACTTCTTTTTTCCCTATGTGAATACATGCATTTGGAATGCTAAATCAAACACAGTTTGTGATACCTGTTGGAAACTTGGCTCACTCAATTAGTTCTCAGTGCACTCTCTATGCATTGTCCCCCGCTGAAGTATCCCCAAGCAGAGGCAAGGAAAATACGCTTTCTTATGTAAGTGTTTGCAGAGCTTCCACAAAACTCCCAAGTTTACTGGAATTTCAGCGAATATCTTTTCACTTGATCTTGTTGATCCTAGGTAAGAAAGATGAGTATACCAGTTGCATTTGCCTGCCAAAATTTCGTTCTTCTAAGTTGAAGCATGTGCTTTCAGGAAGACATTGCATTTGGGGGGTTTCTCTTCATTTTAACCTATAGGAATACATGCATTTGGAACTCTAAATCAAACACTGTTTGTGCTAGCTGCTTGAAGCTTGACTCACTCAATTAGTTCCTGGTGTACTCTCTGTGCTTTGTTCCCTGTTGAAGTGGTCCTAAGTGGAGGCGAGGAACATACGCTTTCCTTAGAAAGCATTTACACAGCTTCAACAGAGCTACAAGTGAACTGGAATCTCTGCAAGTATTTACTCACCTGATCTTGATGACCCTTGTCAGGAAAGATGAGTATACCAGTTGCACTTAGCTACCCAAATGTCGTTCTTCTAGGTTGAAAAGTTCGTTTGCAGGAACACTTTGAATTTTTAGGTTTCACTTCACTTTTCCTTATAGGGACGTATGCATTTGGACTTATAAATCAAACACGGTTTATGCTAGCTGCTTGAAACTGAAACTCACTCAACTAGTTCTCAGTGCGATCTCTATGCTTTGTTTTCTGTTGAAGTAACCCTAAGCAGAGGCCAGGGAAAGAAACTTTCATTGGAAAGCATTGGCAGTGATTGCACAGAACTTTGAGTTTCCTGGAATCTCAGCAAATATTTTTTCACCCTAACTTGTTGTTAACTCGACAGGAAAGATAAGTATACCGGTTGCATTTGGCTGCCCAAATTTAGATCTTCTAGGTTGAATAGTTGGTTTGCAGGAATACTTTGAAATTTTAGGTTTCACTTCATTTTCCCCTATAGGGATACATGCACATGGAACTCTAAATCAAACACGGTTTTTGCTGTGTGCTTGTAACTTGACTCATTCAACTAGTTCTCAGTGCACTCTCTATGCATTGTTCCCTGTTGAAGTAGCCCTAAGCAGAGGCAAGGAAAACACACTTTCTTTGGAAAGTATTCACCGAGCTTCCAAAAAACTCAGAGATTACGGAAACCTCAGCAAATATTTTGTCACCCTATCTTGTTGATACTTGGTAGGAAAAAGGTGTATACCAGTTGCGCTTGGCTGCACAAATTTTGTTCTGCTAGGTCGAAGCATTCCTTTGCAGGATGACTTTGAATATTTAGGTTTTACTACATTTTCCCCTCTAGGGATACATGCTTTTGAAAATCTAAATCAAACACGGTTTGTGCTAGCTGCTTGAAACTTGACTCACTGAATGAATTCTCATTGTGCTCTCTACCCTTTGTTACCGGTTTATGTACCCCTAAGCAGAGCAAAGAAAAATAGACTTTCATTTGAACGTGTTTGGAGAGCATCCACAGAACTCAAGAGTTTACTAGACTCTCAGCAAATGTTTTTTCACCCGATCTTGTTGAAACTTGGCAGCAAAAATGAGTATATGGGTTGCACTTGGCAGCCCAAATTTCGTAATCTATGTTGAAGAGTTCCTTTGCAGGAACACTTTGAATTTTTAGGTTTAACTTCTTTTTTCCCTATGTGAATACATGCATTTGGAATGCTAAATCAAACACAGTTTGTGATACCTGTTGGAAACTTGGCTCACTCAATTAGTTCTCAGTGCACTCTCTATGCATTGTCCCCCGCTGAAGTATCCCCAAGCAGAGGCAAGGAAAATACGCTTTCTTATGTAAGTGTTTGCAGAGCTTCCACAAAACTCCCAAGTTTACTGGAATTTCAGCGAATATCTTTTCACTTGATCTTGTTGATCCTAGGTAAGAAAGATGAGTATACCAGTTGCATTTGCCTGCCAAAATTTCGTTCTTCTAAGTTGAAGCATGTGCTTTCAGGAAGACATTGCATTTGGGGGGTTTCTCTTCATTTTAACCTATAGGAATACATGCATTTGGAACTCTAAATCAAACACTGTTTGTGCTAGCTGCTTGAAGCTTGACTCACTCAATTAGTTCCTGGTGTACTCTCTGTGCTTTGTTCCCTGATGAAGTGGTCCTAAGTGGAGGCGAGGAACATACGCTTTCCTTAGAAAGCATTTACAGAGCTTCAACAGAGCTACAAGTTAACTGGAATCTCTGCAAGTATTTACTCACCTGATCTTGATGACCCTTGTCAGGAAAGATGAGTATACCAGTTGCACTTAGCTACCCAAATGTCGTTCTTCTAGGTTGAAAAGTTCGTTTGCAGGAACACTTTGAATTTTTAGGTTTCACTTCACTTTTCCTTATAGGGACGTATGCATTTGGACTTATAAATCAAACACGGTTTATGCTAGCTGCTTGAAACTGAAACTCACTCAACTAGTTCTCAGTGCGATCTCTATGCTTTGTTTTCTGTTGAAGTAACCCTAAGCAGAGGCCAGGGAAAGAAACTTTCATTGGAAAGCATTGGCAGTGATTGCACAGAACTTTGAGTTTCCTGGAATCTCAGCAAATATTTTTTCACCCTAACTTGTTGTTAACTCGACAGGAAAGATAAGTATACCGGTTGCATTTGGCTGCCCAAATTTAGATCTTCTAGGTTGAATAGTTGGTTTGCAGGAATACTTTGAAATTTTAGGTTTCACTTCATTTTCCCCTATAGGGATACATGCACATGGAACTCTAAATCAAACACGGTTTTTGCTGTGTGCTTGTAACTTGACTCATTCAACTAGTTCTCAGTGCACTCTCTATGCATTGTTCCCTGTTGAAGTAGCCCTAAGCAGAGGCAAGGAAAACACACTTTCTTTGGAAAGTATTCACCGAGCTTCCAAAAAACTCAGAGATTACGGAAACCTCAGCAAATATTTTGTCACCCTATCTTGTTGATACTTGGTAGGAAAAAGGTGTATACCAGTTGCGCTTGGCTGCACAAATTTTGTTCTGCTACGTCGAAGCATTCCTTTGCAGGATGACTTTGAATATTTAGGTTTTACTACATTTTCCCCTCTAGGGATACATGCTTTTGAAAATCTAAATCAAACACGGTTTGTGCTAGCTGCTTGAAACTTGACTCACTGAATGAATTCTCATTGTGCTCTCTACCCTTTGTTACCGGTTTATGTACCCCTAAGCAGAGCAAAGAAAAATAGACTTTCATTTGAACGTGTTTGGAGAGCATCCACAGAACTCAAGAGTTTACTGGACTCTCAGCAAATGTTTTTTCACCCGATCTTGTTGAAACTTGGCAGCAAAAATGAGTATATGGGTTGCACTTGGCAGCCCAAATTTCGTAATCTATGTTGAAGAGTTCCTTTGCAGGAACACTTTGAATTTTTAGGTTTAACTTCTTTTTTCCCTATGTGAATACATGCATTTGGAATGCTAAATCAAACACAGTTTGTGATACCTGTTGGAAACTTGGCTCACTCAATTAGTTCTCAGTGCACTCTCTATGCATTGTCCCCCGCTGAAGTATCCCCAAGCAGAGGCAAGGAAAATACGCTTTCTTATGTAAGTGTTTGCAGAGCTTCCACAAAACTCCCAAGTTTACTGGAATTTCAGCGAATATCTTTTCACTTGATCTTGTTGATCCTAGGTAAGAAAGATGAGTATACCAGTTGCATTTGCCTGCCAAAATTTCGTTCTTCTAAGTTGAAGCATGTGCTTTCAGGAAGACATTGCATTTGGGGGGTTTCTCTTCATTTTAACCTATAGGAATACATGCATTTGGAACTCTAAATCAAACACTGTTTGTGCTAGCTGCTTGAAGCTTGACTCACTCAATTAGTTCCTGGTGTACTCTCTGTGCTTTGTTCCCTGTTGAAGTGGTCCTAAGTGGAGGCGAGGAACATACGCTTTCCTTAGAAAGCATTTACACAGCTTCAACAGAGCTACAAGTGAACTGGAATCTCTGCAAGTATTTACTCACCTGATCTTGATGACCCTTGTCAGGAAAGATGAGTATACCAGTTGCACTTAGCTACCCAAATGTCGTTCTTCTAGGTTGAAAAGTTCGTTTGCAGGAACACTTTGAATTTTTAGGTTTCACTTCACTTTTCCTTATAGGGACGTATGCATTTGGACTTATAAATCAAACACGGTTTATGCTAGCTGCTTGAAACTGAAACTCACTCAACTAGTTCTCAGTGCGATCTCTATGCTTTGTTTTCTGTTGAAGTAACCCTAAGCAGAGGCCAGGGAAAGAAACTTTCATTGGAAAGCATTGGCAGTGATTGCACAGAACTTTGAGTTTCCTGGAATCTCAGCAAATATTTTTTCACCCTAACTTGTTGTTAACTCGACAGGAAAGATAAGTATACCGGTTGCATTTGGCTGCCCAAATTTAGATCTTCTAGGTTGAATAGTTGGTTTGCAGGAATACTTTGAAATTTTAGGTTTCACTTCATTTTCCCCTATAGGGATACATGCACATGGAACTCTAAATCAAACACGGTTTTTGCTGTGTGCTTGTAACTTGACTCATTCAACTAGTTCTCAGTGCACTCTCTATGCATTGTTCCCTGTTGAAGTAGCCCTAAGCAGAGGCAAGGAAAACACACTTTCTTTGGAAAGTATTCACCGAGCTTCCAAAAAACTCAGAGATTACGGAAACCTCAGCAAATATTTTGTCACCCTATCTTGTTGATACTTGGTAGGAAAAAGGTGTATACCAGTTGCGCTTGGCTGCACAAATTTTGTTCTGCTACGTCGAAGCATTCCTTTGCAGGATGACTTTGAATATTTAGGTTTTACTACATTTTCCCCTCTAGGGATACATGCTTTTGAAAATGTAAATCAAACACGGTTTGTGCTAGCTGCTTGAAACTTGACTCACTGAATGAATTCTCATTGTGCTCTCTACGCTTTGTTACCGGTTTATGTACCCCTAAGCAGAGCAAAGAAAAATAGACTTTCATTTGAACGTGTTTGGAGAGCATCCACAGAACTCAAGAGTTTACTAGACTCTCAGCAAATGTTTTTTCACCCGATCTTGTTGAAACTTGGCAGCAAAAATGAGTATATGGGTTGCACTTGGCAGCCCAAATTTCGTAATCTATGTTGAAGAGTTCCTTTGCAGGAACACTTTGAATTTTTAAGTTTAACTTCTTTTTTCCCTATGTGAATACATGCATTTGGAATGCTAAATCAAACACAGTTTGTGATACCTGTTGGAAACTTGGCTCACTCAATTAGTTCTCAGTGCACTCTCTATGCATTGTCCCCCGCTGAAGTATCCCCAAGCAGAGGCAAGGAAAATACGCTTTCTTATGTAAGTGTTTGCAGAGCTTCCACAAAACTCCCAAGTTTACTGGAATTTCAGCGAATATCTTTTCACTTGATCTTGTTGATCCTAGGTAAGAAAGATGAGTATACCAGTTGCATTTGCCTGCCAAAATTTCGTTCTTCTAAGTTGAAGCATGTGCTTTCAGGAAGACATTGCATTTGGGGGGTTTCTCTTCATTTTAACCTATAGGAATACATGCATTTGGAACTCTAAATCAAACACTGTTTGTGCTAGCTGCTTGAAGCTTGACTCACTCAATTAGTTCCTGGTGTACTCTCTGTGCTTTGTTCCCTGTTGAAGTGGTCCTAAGTGGAGGCGAGGAACATACGCTTTCCTTAGAAAGCATTTACACAGCTTCAACAGAGCTACAAGTGAACTGGAATCTCTGCAAGTATTTACTCACCTGATCTTGATGACCCTTGTCAGGAAAGATGAGTATACCAGTTGCACTTAGCTACCCAAATGTCGTTCTTCTAGGTTGAAAAGTTCGTTTGCAGGAACACTTTGAATTTTTAGGTTTCACTTCACTTTTCCTTATAGGGACGTATGCATTTGGACTTATAAATCAAACACGGTTTATGCTAGCTGCTTGAAACTGAAACTCACTCAACTAGTTCTCAGTGCGATCTCTATGCTTTGTTTTCTGTTGAAGTAACCCTAAGCAGAGGCCAGGGAAAGAAACTTTCATTGGAAAGCATTGGCAGTGATTGCACAGAACTTTGAGTTTCCTGGAATCTCAGCAAATATTTTTTCACCCTAACTTGTTGTTAACTCGACAGGAAAGATAAGTATACCGGTTGCATTTGGCTGCCCAAATTTAGATCTTCTAGGTTGAATAGTTGGTTTGCAGGAATACTTTGAAATTTTAGGTTTCACTTCATTTTCCCCTATAGGGATACATGCACATGGAACTCTAAATCAAACACGGTTTTTGCTGTGTGCTTGTAACTTGACTCATTCAACTAGTTCTCAGTGCACTCTCTATGCATTGTTCCCTGTTGAAGTAGCCCTAAGCAGAGGCAAGGAAAACACACTTTCTTTGGAAAGTATTCACCGAGCTTCCAAAAAACTCAGAGATTACGGAAACCTCAGCAAATATTTTGTCAGCCTATCTTGTTGATACTTGGTAGGAAAAAGGTGTATACCAGTTGCGCTTGGCTGCACAAATTTTGTTCTGCTACGTCGAAGCATTCCTTTGCAGGATGACTTTGAATATTTAGGTTTTACTACATTTTCCCCTCTAGGGATACATGCTTTTGAAAATCTAAATCAAACACGGTTTGTGCTAGCTGCTTGAAACTTGACTCACTGAATGAATTCTCATTGTGCTCTCTACCCTTTGTTACCGGTTTATGTACCCCTAAGCAGAGCAAAGAAAAATAGACTTTCATTTGAACGTGTTTGGAGAGCATCCACAGAACTCAAGAGTTTACTGGACTCTCAGCAAATGTTTTTTCACCCGATCTTGTTGAAACTTGGCAGCAAAAATGAGTATATGGGTTGCACTTGGCAGCCCAAATTTCGTAATCTATGTTGAAGAGTTCCTTTGCAGGAACACTTTGAATTTTTAGGTTTAACTTCTTTTTTCCCTATGTGAATACATGCATTTGGAATGCTAAATCAAACACAGTTTGTGATACCTGTTGGAAACTTGGCTCACTCAATTAGTTCTCAGTGCACTCTCTATGCATTGTCCCCCGCTGAAGTATCCCCAAGCAGAGGCAAGGAAAATACGCTTTCTTATGTAAGTGTTTGCAGAGCTTCCACAAAACTCCCAAGTTTACTGGAATTTCAGCGAATATCTTTTCACTTGATGTTGTTGATCCTAGGTAAGAAAGATGAGTATACCAGTTGCATTTGCCTGCCAAAATTTCGTTCTTCTAAGTTGAAGCATGTGCTTTCAGGAAGACATTGCATTTGGGGGGTTTCTCTTCATTTTAACCTATAGGAATACATGCATTTGGAACTCTAAATCAAACACTGTTTGTGCTAGCTGCTTGAAGCTTGACTCACTCAATTAGTTCCTGGTGTACTCTCTGTGCTTTGTTCCCTGTTGAAGTGGTCCTAAGTGGAGGCGAGGAACATACGCTTTCCTTAGAAAGCATTTACACAGCTTCAACAGAGCTACAAGTGAACTGGAATCTCTGCAAGTATTTACTCACCTGATCTTGATGACCCTTGTCAGGAAAGATGAGTATACCAGTTGCACTTAGCTACCCAAATGTCGTTCTTCTAGGTTGAAAAGTTCGTTTGCAGGAACACTTTGAATTTTTAGGTTTCACTTCACTTTTCCTTATAGGGACGTATGCATTTGGACTTATAAATCAAACACGGTTTATGCTAGCTGCTTGAAACTGAAACTCACTCAACTAGTTCTCAGTGCGATCTCTATGCTTTGTTTTCTGTTGAAGTAACCCTAAGCAGAGGCCAGGGAAAGAAACTTTCATTGGAAAGCATTGGCAGTGATTGCACAGAACTTTGAGTTTCCTGGAATCTCAGCAAATATTTTTTCACCCTAACTTGTTGTTAACTCGACAGGAAAGATAAGTATACCGGTTGCATTTGGCTGCCCAAATTTAGATCTTCTAGGTTGAATAGTTGGTTTGCAGGAATACTTTGAAATTTTAGGTTTCACTTCATTTTCCCCTATAGGGATACATGCACATGGAACTCTAAATCAAACACGGTTTTTGCTGTGTGCTTGTAACTTGACTCATTCAACTAGTTCTCAGTGCACTCTCTATGCATTGTTCCCTGTTGAAGTAGCCCTAAGCAGAGGCAAGGAAAACACACTTTCTTTGGAAAGTATTCACCGAGCTTCCAAAAAACTCAGAGATTACGGAAACCTCAGCAAATATTTTGTCAGCCTATCTTGTTGATACTTGGTAGGAAAAAGGTGTATACCAGTTGCGCTTGGCTGCACAAATTTTGTTCTGCTACGTCGAAGCATTCCTTTGCAGGATGACTTTGAATATTTAGGTTTTACTACATTTTCCCCTCTAGGGATACATGCTTTTGAAAATCTAAATCAAACACGGTTTGTGCTAGCTGCTTGAAACTTGACTCACTGAATGAATTCTCATTGTGCTCTCTACGCTTTGTTACCGGTTTATGTACCCCTAAGCAGAGCAAAGAAAAATAGACTTTCATTTGAACGTGTTTGGAGAGCATCCACAGAACTCAAGAGTTTACTAGACTCTCAGCAAATGTTTTTTCACCCGATCTTGTTGAAACTTGGCAGCAAAAATGAGTATATGGGTTGCACTTGGCAGCCCAAATTTCATAATCTATGTTGAAGAGTTCCTTTGCAGGAACACTTTGAATTTTTAGGTTTAACTTCTTTTTTCCCTATGTGAATACATGCATTTGGAATGCTAAATCAAACACAGTTTGTGATACCTGTTGGAAACTTGGCTCACTCAATTAGTTCTCAGTGCACTCTCTATGCATTGTCCCCCGCTGAAGTATCCCCAAGCAGAGGCAAGGAAAATACGCTTTCTTATGTAAGTGTTTGCAGAGCTTCCACAAAACTCCCAAGTTTACTGGAATTTCAGCGAATATCTTTTCACTTGATCTTGTTGATCCTAGGTAAGAAAGATGAGTATACCAGTTGCATTTGCCTGCCAAAATTTCGTTCTTCTAAGTTGAAGCATGTGCTTTCAGGAAGACATTGCATTTGGGGGGTTTCTCTTCATTTTAACCTATAGGAATACATGCATTTGGAACTCTAAATCAAACACTGTTTGTGCTAGCTGCTTGAAGCTTGACTCACTCAATTAGTTCCTGGTGTACTCTCTGTGCTTTGTTCCCTGTTGAAGTGGTCCTAAGTGGAGGCGAGGAACATACGCTTTCCTTAGAAAGCATTTACACAGCTTCAACAGAGCTACAAGTGAACTGGAATCTCTGCAAGTATTTACTCACCTGATCTTGATGACCCTTGTCAGGAAAGATGAGTATACCAGTTGCACTTAGCTACCCAAATGTCGTTCTTCTAGGTTGAAAAGTTCGTTTGCAGGAACACTTTGAATTTTTAGGTTTCACTTCACTTTTCCTTATAGGGACGTATGCATTTGGACTTATAAATCAAACACGGTTTATGCTAGCTGCTTGAAACTGAAACTCACTCAACTAGTTCTCAGTGCGATCTCTATGCTTTGTTTTCTGTTGAAGTAACCCTAAGCAGAGGCCAGGGAAAGAAACTTTCATTGGAAAGCATTGGCAGTGATTGCACAGAACTTTGAGTTTCCTGGAATCTCAGCAAATATTTTTTCACCCTAACTTGTTGTTAACTCGACAGGAAAGATAAGTATACCGGTTGCATTTGGCTGCCCAAATTTAGATCTTCTAGGTTGAATAGTTGGTTTGCAGGAATACTTTGAAATTTTAGGTTTCACTTCATTTTCCCCTATAGGGATACATGCACATGGAACTCTAAATCAAACACGGTTTTTGCTGTGTGCTTGTAACTTGACTCATTCAACTAGTTCTCAGTGCACTCTCTATGCATTGTTCCCTGTTGAAGTAGCCCTAAGCAGAGGCAAGGAAAACACACTTTCTTTGGAAAGTATTCACCGAGCTTCCAAAAAACTCAGAGATTACGGAAACCTCAGCAAATATTTTGTCACCCTATCTTGTTGATACTTGGTAGGAAAAAGGTGTATACCAGTTGCGCTTGGCTGCACAAATTTTGTTCTGCTACGTCGAAGCATTCCTTTGCAGGATGACTTTGAATATTTAGGTTTTACTACATTTTCCCCTCTAGGGATACATGCTTTTGAAAATCTAAATCAAACACGGTTTGTGCTAGCTGCTTGAAACTTGACTCACTGAATGAATTCTCATTGTGCTCTCTACGCTTTGTTACCGGTTTATGTACCCCTAAGCAGAGCAAAGAAAAATAGACTTTCATTTGAACGTGTTTGTAGAGCATCCACAGAACTCAAGAGTTTACTGGACTCTCAGCAAATGTTTTTTCACCCGATCTTGTTGAAACTTGGCAGCAAAAATGAGTATATGGGTTGCACTTGGCAGCCCAAATTTCGTAATCTATGTTGAAGAGTTCCTTTGCAGGAACACTTTGAATTTTTAGGTTTAACTTCTTTTTTCCCTATGTGAATACATGCATTTGAAATGCTAAATCAAACACAGTTTGTGATACCTGTTGGAAACTTGGCTCACTCAATTAGTTCTCAGTGCACTCTCTATGCATTGTCCCCCGCTGAAGTATCCCCAAGCAGAGGCAAGGAAAATACGCTTTCTTATGTAAGTGTTTGCAGAGCTTCCACAAAACTCCCAAGTTTACTGGAATTTCAGCGAATATCTTTTCACTTGATCTTGTTGATCCTAGGTAAGAAAGATGAGTATACCAGTTGCATTTGCCTGCCAAAATTTCGTTCTTCTAAGTTGAAGCATGTGCTTTCAGGAAGACATTGCATTTGGGGGGTTTCTCTTCATTTTAACCTATAGGAATACATGCATTTGGAACTCTAAATCAAACACTGTTTGTGCTAGCTGCTTGAAGCTTGACTCACTCAATTAGTTCCTGGTGTACTCTCTGTGCTTTGTTCCCTGTTGAAGTGGTCCTAAGTGGAGGCGAGGAACATACGCTTTCCTTAGAAAGCATTTACACAGCTTCAACAGAGCTACAAGTGAACTGGAATCTCTGCAAGTATTTACTCACCTGATCTTGATGACCCTTGTCAGGAAAGATGAGTATACCAGTTGCACTTAGCTACCCAAATGTCGTTCTTCTAGGTTGAAAAGTTCGTTTGCAGGAACACTTTGAATTTTTAGGTTTCACTTCACTTTTCCTTATAGGGACGTATGCATTTGGACTTATAAATCAAACACGGTTTATGCTAGCTGCTTGAAACTGAAACTCACTCAACTAGTTCTCAGTGCGATCTCTATGCTTTGTTTTCTGTTGAAGTAACCCTAAGCAGAGGCCAGGGAAAGAAACTTTCATTGGAAAGCATTGGCAGTGATTGCACAGAACTTTGAGTTTCCTGGAATCTCAGCAAATATTTTTTCACCCTAACTTGTTGTTAACTCGACAGGAAAGATAAGTATACCGGTTGCATTTGGCTGCCCAAATTTAGATCTTCTAGGTTGAATAGTTGGTTTGCAGGAATACTTTGAAATTTTAGGTTTCACTTCATTTTCCCCTATAGGGATACATGCACATGGAACTCTAAATCAAACACGGTTTTTGCTGTGTGCTTGTAACTTGACTCATTCAACTAGTTCTCAGTGCACTCTCTATGCATTGTTCCCTGTTGAAGTAGCCCTAAGCAGAGGCAAGGAAAACACACTTTCTTTGGAAAGTATTCACCGAGCTTCCAAAAAACTCAGAGATTACGGAAACCTCAGCAAATATTTTGTCACCCTATCTTGTTGATACTTGGTAGGAAAAAGGTGTATACCAGTTGCGCTTGGCTGCACAAATTTTGTTCTGCTACGTCGAAGCATTCCTTTGCAGGATGACTTTGAATATTTAGGTTTTACTACATTTTCCCCTCTAGGGATACATGCTTTTGAAAATCTAAATCAAACACGGTTTGTGCTAGCTGCTTGAAACTTGACTCACTGAATGAATTCTCATTGTGCTCTCTACCCTTTGTTACCGGTTTATGTACCCCTAAGCAGAGCAAAGAAAAATAGACTTTCATTTGAACGTGTTTGGAGAGCATCCACAGAACTCAAGAGTTTACTAGACTCTCAGCAAATGTTTTTTCACCCGATCTTGTTGAAACTTGGCAGCAAAAATGAGTATATGGGTTGCACTTGGCAGCCCAAATTTCGTAATCTATGTTGAAGAGTTCCTTTGCAGGAACACTTTGAATTTTTAGGTTTAACTTCTTTTTTCCCTATGTGAATACATGCATTTGGAATGCTAAATCAAACACAGTTTGTGATACCTGTTGGAAACTTGGCTCACTCAATTAGTTCTCAGTGCACTCTCTATGCATTGTCCCCCGCTGAAGTATCCCCAAGCAGAGGCAAGGAAAATACGCTTTCTTATGTAAGTGTTTGCAGAGCTTTCACAAAACTCCCAAGTTTACTGGAATTTCAGCGAATATTTTTTCACTTGATCTTGTTGATCCTAGGTAAGAAAGATGAGTATACCAGTTGCATTTGCCTGCCAAAATTTCGTTCTTCTAAGTTGAAGCATGTGCTTTCAGGAAGACATTGCATTTGGGGGGTTTCTCTTCATTTTAACCTATAGGAATACATGCATTTGGCACTCTAAATCAAACACTGTTTGTGCTAGCTGCTTGAAGCTTGACTCACTCAATTAGTTCCTGGTGTACTCTCTGTGCTTTGTTCCCTGTTGAAGTGGTCCTAAGTGGAGGCGAGGAACATACGCTTTCCTTAGAAAGCATTTACAGAGCTTCAACAGAGCTACAAGTTAACTGGAATCTCTGCAAGTATTTACTCACCTGATCTTGATGACCCTTGTCAGGAAAGATGAGTATACCAGTTGCACTTAGCTACCCAAATGTCGTTCTTCTAGGTTGAAAAGTTCGTTTGCAGGAACACTTTGAATTTTTAGGTTTCACTTCACTTTTCCTTATAGGGACGTATGCATTTGGACTTATAAATCAAACACGGTTTATGCTAGCTGCTTGAAACTGAAACTCACTCAACTAGTTCTCAGTGCGATCTCTATGCTTTGTTTTCTGTTGAAGTAACCCTAAGCAGAGGCCAGGGAAAGAAACTTTCATTGGAAAGCATTGGCAGTGATTGCACAGAACTTTGAGTTTCCTGGAATCTCAGCAAATATTTTTTCACCCTAACTTGTTGTTAACTCGACAGGAAAGATAAGTATACCGGTTGCATTTGGCTGCCCAAATTTAGATCTTCTAGGTTGAATAGTTGGTTTGCAGGAATACTTTGAAATTTTAGGTTTCACTTCATTTTCCCCTATAGGGATACATGCATATGGAACTCTAAATCAAACACGGTTTTTGCTGTGTGCTTGTAACTTGACTCATTCAACTAGTTCTCAGTGCACTCTCTATGCATTGTTCCCTGTTGAAGTAGCCCTAAGCAGAGGCAAGGAAAACACACTTTCTTTGGAAAGTATTCACCGAGCTTCCAAAAAACTCAGAGATTACGGAAACCTCAGCAAATATTTTGTCACCCTATCTTGTTGATACTTGGTAGGAAAAAGGTGTATACCAGTTGCGCTTGGCTGCACAAATTTTGTTCTGCTACGTCGAAGCATTCCTTTGCAGGATGACTTTGAATATTTAGGTTTTACTACATTTTCCCCTCTAGGGATACATGCTTTTGAAAATCTAAATCAAACACGGTTTGTGCTAGCTGCTTGAAACTTGACTCACTGAATGAATTCTCATTGTGCTCTCTACCCTTTGTTACCGGTTTATGTACCCCTAAGCAGAGCAAAGAAAAATAGACTTTCATTTGAACGTGTTTGGAGAGCATCCACAGAACTCAAGAGTTTACTAGACTCTCAGCAAATGTTTTTTCACCCGATCTTGTTGAAACTTGGCAGCAAAAATGAGTATATGGGTTGCACTTGGCAGCCCAAATTTCGTAATCTATGTTGAAGAGTTCCTTTGCAGGAACACTTTGAATTTTTAGGTTTAACTTCTTTTTTCCCTATGTGAATACATGCATTTGGAATGCTAAATCAAACACAGTTTGTGATACCTGTTGGAAACTTGGCTCACTCAATTAGTTCTCAGTGCACTCTCTATGCATTGTCCCCCGCTGAAGTATCCCCAAGCAGAGGCAAGGAAAATACGCTTTCTTATGTAAGTGTTTGCAGAGCTTCCACAAAACTCCCAAGTTTACTGGAATTTCAGCGAATATCTTTTCACTTGATCTTGTTGATCCTAGGTAAGAAAGATGAGTATACCAGTTGCATTTGCCTGCCAAAATTTCGTTCTTCTAAGTTGAAGCATGTGCTTTCAGGAAGACATTGCATTTGGGGGGTTTCTCTTCATTTTAACCTATAGGAATACATGCATTTGGCACTCTAAATCAAACACTGTTTGTGCTAGCTGCTTGAAGCTTGACTCACTCAATTAGTTCCTGGTGTACTCTCTGTGCTTTGTTCCCTGTTGAAGTGGTCCTAAGTGGAGGCGAGGAACATACGCTTTCCTTAGAAAGCATTTACACAGCTTCAACAGAGCTACAAGTTAACTGGAATCTCTGCAAGTATTTACTCACCTGATCTTGATGACCCTTGTCAGGAAAGATGAGTATACCAGTTGCACTTAGCTACCCAAATGTCGTTCTTCTAGGTTGAAAAGTTCGTTTGCAGGAACACTTTGAATTTTTAGGTTTCACTTCACTTTTCCTTATAGGGACGTATGCATTTGGACTTATAAATCAAACACGGTTTATGCTAGCTGCTTGAAACTGAAACTCACTCAACTAGTTCTCAGTGCGATCTCTATGCTTTGTTTTCTGTTGAAGTAACCCTAAGCAGAGGCCAGGGAAAGAAACTTTCATTGGAAAGCATTGGCAGTGATTGCACAGAACTTTGAGTTTCCTGGAATCTCAGCAAATATTTTTTCACCCTAACTTGTTGTTAACTCGACAGGAAAGATAAGTATACCGGTTGCATTTGGCTGCCCAAATTTAGATCTTCTAGGTTGAATAGTTGGTTTGCAGGAATACTTTGAAATTTTAGGTTTCACTTCATTTTCCCCTATAGGGATACATGCACATGGAACTCTAAATCAAACACGGTTTTTGCTGTGTGCTTGTAACTTGACTCATTCAACTAGTTCTCAGTGCACTCTCTATGCATTGTTCCCTGTTGAAGTAGCCCTAAGCAGAGGCAAGGAAAACACACTTTCTTTGGAAAGTATTCACCGAGCTTCCAAAAAACTCAGAGATTACGGAAACCTCAGCAAATATTTTGTCACCCTATCTTGTTGATACTTGGTAGGAAAAAGGTGTATACCAGTTGCGCTTGGCTGCACAAATTTTGTTCTGCTACGTCGAAGCATTCCTTTGCAGGATGACTTTGAATATTTAGGTTTTACTACATTTTCCCCTCTAGGGATACATGCTTTTGAAAATCTAAATCAAACACGGTTTGTGCTAGCTGCTTGAAACTTGACTCACTGAATGAATTCTCATTGTGCTCTCTACCCTTTGTTACCGGTTTATGTACCCCTAAGCAGAGCAAAGAAAAATAGACTTTCATTTGAACGTGTTTGGAGAGCATCCACAGAACTCAAGAGTTTACTAGACTCTCAGCAAATGTTTTTTCACCCGATCTTGTTGAAACTTGGCAGCAAAAATGAGTATATGGGTTGCACTTGGCAGCCCAAATTTCGTAATCTATGTTGAAGAGTTCCTTTGCAGGAACACTTTGAATTTTTAGGTTTAACTTCTTTTTTCCCTATGTGAATACATGCATTTGGAATGCTAAATCAAACACAGTTTGTGATACCTGTTGGAAACTTGGCTCACTCAATTAGTTCTCAGTGCACTCTCTATGCATTGTCCCCCGCTGAAGTATCCCCAAGCAGAGGCAAGGAAAATACGCTTTCTTATGTAAGTGTTTGCAGAGCTTTCACAAAACTCCCAAGTTTACTGGAATTTCAGCGAATATTTTTTCACTTGATCTTGTTGATCCTAGGTAAGAAAGATGAGTATACCAGTTGCATTTGCCTGCCAAAATTTCGTTCTTCTAAGTTGAAGCATGTGCTTTCAGGAAGACATTGCATTTGGGGGGTTTCTCTTCATTTTAACCTATAGGAATACATGCATTTGGCACTCTAAATCAAACACTGTTTGTGCTAGCTGCTTGAAGCTTGACTCACTCAATTAGTTCCTGGTGTACTCTCTGTGCTTTGTTCCCTGTTGAAGTGGTCCTAAGTGGAGGCGAGGAACATACGCTTTCCTTAGAAAGCATTTACAGAGATTCAACAGAGCTCCAAGTGAACTGGAATCTCTGCAAATATTTACTCACCTGATCTTGATGACCCTTGTCAGGAAAGATGAGTATACCAGTTGCACTTAGCTACCCAAATGTCGTTCTTCTAGGTTGAAAAGTTCGTTTGCAGGAACACTTTGAATTTTTAGGTTTCACTTCACTTTTCCTTATAGGGACGTATGCATTTGGACTT
>NW_027287924.1:0-37301 GCF_047511675.1 Marmota flaviventris
TTTTCCCCACATCCCGCCAGCACTTCTTGTTGTTTGACTTCATAATGGCGCCAATCTTACTGGAGTGAGATGGTATCTTAGGGTGGTTTTGATTTGCATTTCTCTGACTGCTAGAGATGGTGAGCATTTTTTCATGTACTTGTTGATTGATTGTATGTCCTCCTCTGAGAAGTGTCTGTTCAAGTCCTTGGCCCGTTTGTTGATTGGGTTATTTGTTTTCTTATTGTCTAATTTTTTGAGTTCTTTGTATACTCTGGATATTGGGGCTCTATCTGAAGTGTGAGGAGTAAAAGATTTGTTCCCAGGATGTAGGCTCCCTATTTACCTCTCTTATTGTTTCTTTTGCGGAGAAAAAACTTTTTAGTTTGAGTAAGTCCCATTTGTTGATTCTAGTTATTAACTCTTGTGCTATGTGTGTCCTATTGAGGAATTTTGGAGCCCGACCCCACAGTATGTAGATTGTAGCCAACTTTTTCTTCTATCAGACGCCATGTCTCTGATTTGATATCAAGCTCCTTGATCCATTTTGAGTTAACTTTTGTGCATGGTGAGAGAAAGGGATTCAGTTTCATTTTGTTGCATATGGATTTCCAGTTTTCCCAGCACCATTTGTTGAAGATGCTATCCTTCCTCCATTGCATGCTTTTAGCCCCTTTATCAAATATAAGATAGTTGTAGTTTTGTGGATTGGTTTCTGTGTCCTCTATTCTGTACCATTGGTCCACCCGCCTGTTTTGGTACCAGTACCATGCTGTTTTTGTTACTATTGCTCTGTAGTGTAGTTTGAAGTCTGGTATCTCTATACCGCCTGATTCACACTTACTGCTTAGAGTTGTTTTTGCTATTCTGGGTCTTTTATTTTTCCATATGAATTTCATAATTGCTTTCTCTATTTCTACAAGAAATGCCGTTGGGATTTTGATTGGCATTGCATTAAACCTATAGAGAACTTTTGGTAATATCACCATTTTGATGATGTTAGTTCTGCCTATCCATGAACAGGGTATATTTTTTCATCTTCTAAGATCTTCTATTTCTCTCTTTAGGTTCAACTAGGGTTAGTTTTAGGGTTAGTTTTAGGGTTAGGGTTTGGGCAAGGAATGGTGTTAGCATTTGCTTTATGGTTAGGGTGATATATAGAGCTAGGGTTAGTGTTTGGATATGAGTCAGGGTAAGGGTTAGTTTTAGTCCTAGGACTTGAATTTGAGCTAGGGTTATGGCTATTGTAGGGTTAGGGTTTGGTTAGGTTAGGTTTAGGGTTAGGGTAATGGCTCAGTTTTGTTTTAGGGCTAGGGCTAGGGCTAGGGTTAGGGTTGTTTTATGATTAGCGATAGTTTTCAGCTAGTGATAGGGTGAGGTTTAGGCTTAAGGTTGGGGTTATATTTAGAGTTTATAACCATTATTTAGAGTTATGGTTAGATCTATGGTTAGGGCTAAGTTAGGGCTAGTGTTAGAGTTACGGTAATGGACAGGTTTAGAAATAGAAATAGGGCTAGGTTGAGAGTTAGAGTTATTCTTAGGGCTAGAGTTAGGGATTTGCTTAGGGTTAGGGCTAAATTAGGGCTAGATTAGCGCTAGTTTTAGTGTTAGGGTTAGGCCTGTGGTTAGGGCTAGAAATAGGGTTAATGTTAGTGTTAGGGTTATGATTAGTTTTAGGGGAAGGGATAAGGTTATAGCTAGGTTCAGGGCTAGGGCAAGGGTTAAAATTAGGTTATAGGAATAGTGTGAGTGTTCGGGTTAGGATTAAGGCTAGGTTTAGGGCTAGGATGAGGGCTAGGGTTTGTGTTAGGTTTAGAGCTAAGATTAGGGATAGAGCTAATGTCAGGTCTAGGGTTATGGTTAGGGATAGTGTTAAGGTTAGGTTTATGGCTAGGTCTAGTGATAGTTAGGTTTAGGGTAAAGGTCAGGTTTGGGTTATGTTAAGGGTGATTGTTAGGGATAGGGCAAGGTTTTTGTTCAGGTCTAGGGCTAGAGTTATGGCTAGATTTAGGATTAGGTTTAGGTCCTAGGGCTAGTGTTACCTTTAGGTTTAGGTATAGGATTATCGGTAGGGCTAATGTTAGGGTTCAGGTTAGGGTTAGGGTCAGGTGAGACTACCATTAGTGTTAGGGTCAGTATAAGTTTCAGGGTTAGGTTTAGGGTTTGGGTTATGGTTAGAGCTAGACTGAGTGCTAAGGTTGGGACTAGTAATAGGGTTAGGATTTGGGTTAGGCTATGGATTAGGGTTAGGACTATGGTTAGCATTAGGTTTAGGGTTTGGCTTAAGGTAACAAATAGGGTAAGAGCTAGGGTTAGGACTAGGGTAAGGGATTGGCTTATGGCTATGGTTAGGATTAGTGTTAAAGCTATGGTTAGCAGCTCGAATTAGGGCCAGGTTTTGGGTTAGGTTAGGGCTAGTGTTAGGCCTGCAGCTATTGTATGAACTAGGTTTATGATTAGGGCTAGTTTTGGGGTTAGTATTATGGCTAGGTCAAGGGGTAGGGTTAGGGTTAGTGTTAGCGTGATGTTTATAGCTAGGGTTAGTGTTAGGGTCAGGGTCAGTGTTCGGATTACAGTTAGAGTTAGGGTTAAAGCGAATTATCACTAGGGTTGGGTCTATGGGTACGGTTAGTGTTTGGGTTAGTTAAGGTTTGTTATTAGGGCTAGGGCTAGGTTTTTGTTTAGGTATAGGGATAGAGATATGGCTTTATTTAGGATTAGGTTTAGGTCTAGAGCTAGTGTTAGGGTTAGCTTTAGGTATAGGTTTATTTCTAGTGCTAGTGTTAGGGTTCAACATAGAGTTAGGGTCAGGTTTAGACCTACAGTTATAATTAGGGTCAGAATAAGTGTCAGGTTTGAGTTATGGTTAGAGCTAGAATGAGGGCTAGGGTTAGACTAGTAATGGGGCTAGGATTTGGGTTACGCTAAGGATTAGTGTTAGGACTAGGGTTTGCATTAGTGTTAGGGTTGGCTTAGGGCAAAGGATAGGGTTAGATGTAGGGTTAGGGCTACGTTTAGGGTAGGGTTAGGGCTAGTGTTAGGGTTAGGTTTAGGGTTAAAGCTAGGGTTAGGTCTCAGATTAGGACTAGGTTTTGGTTAGAGTTAGGTCTAGGTTTAGAGTTATGGCCAATGTTTGCAGTAGGGTTATGATTTGGGCCTAGTTATAAGATTAGGGTTTAGGACTAGGTCTAGATTTAGGGTTAGGTTTAACGTTAGGGTGATGTTTAGAGCTAGGGTTAGTATTAGGTCAAAATTAAGATCAGGGGTAGGTTTAGGGTTAGGGTTTGGACTCGAAATAGGGCTATGGTTAGGCTAGGTTTAGTGTTAGGTTTTGGTTTAGGTTAAGCTTTAAAGTTAGGTCTATGGCTCGGTTTTGTCTTAGGCCTAGGGCTATGGTTAGGACTAGTTTTGAGATTAGTGTTAGGTTTAGGGCTAGTGTTAGGCTTAGGTTAGGCTTAGATTTAGAGTTAGATTTAGAGTTAGGATTAGATCTAGGGTTAGGTCTAGGGCTAAGAATATGGCTAGCATTAGTTCTAGGTTTATAGCTGGGATTAGGGTTATGGTAAGGATAGGTTTAGAAATAGAGATAGGTCTAGGATGAGAGTGAGTTGGTCTTAGGGTTAGGCTAGGGTTTGATTAGGTATAGGGCTTAATTAGGGTTAGGAATAGGGCTAGGTTATGATTATGTTTAGGCCTAGGATTAGTTTTAGGCTTAGGGTTTTGTTTAATGTAAATGATGGGTTAGAGCTAGGTTTAGGGCTAGAACAAAGGTTAGAATTAGGGTTAGGGCTAGGGTTTTATTAGAGTTATGATTAAGGCTAGGTTAAGGGCTAGGATGAGGGCTAGGGTTTGTGTTTTCATTAGGTCTAGGATTAGTGCTAGGGAAAATGCCAGGTCTAGGGTTATGGTTAGGGATAGTTTTAGGGTTAGGTTATGGTTATGTTAGTGAGGGTAGGTTTAGGTTAGGGTAAGGGTCAAATTTAGAACTAGGAGTATTATTAGGGTCAGGGTCATGTTTAGGGTTTTTTTAGGTTAGGGTTTAGGTTAAGGGCTCAAATTAGTATTAGGGTTTGTGTTAGGGTAATGATAGGGTTAGGTTTAGGGTTCAAGTTAGGTTTAGCATAATGGATAGGGTTATGGTTAAGGGTAGGGTTAGATATAGGCCTAGAGTTAGCATTAGAATTAGGGTTATGTTTAAGGTAATTGATAGGGTATAGCTAAGTTTAGGGCTAGGTTTATGGATAGGATTTAGGGCTAGGGTTAGGATTAGGGTTAGGGTTAATGCTATGGTTTGTGTTTAAGGTTAGGGGTAGGATTATAGCTAGGGCAAATGTCAGGTCTATGGTTACTTTAGGGATAGTTTTAGGGTTAGGTTTATGGCTAGGTCTAGTATAAGGGTTATGTTTATGGGTAGGGTCAGGGTTAGAGCTAGGTATATAATTACAGGAAGGGTCAGAGTTAGGGTTTGGGTAGGTTAAGGTTTAGGATTAAGGCTCAAATTAGCATTAGGGTTAGTTTTAGGGTAATGATAGGGTTAGGATTAGGGTTCACGTTAGGTTTAGGTTAATGAACAAGGTTAGGGTTAGGGTTTAGGTTAGGGTTAGGCCTAGGTTTACCATTAGGGTTATGGTTATGGTTAGGGTAATACATAAGGTTTGAGCTAGTGATAAGCCTAGGGATATGTTTAGGATTCTGGCTAGGGTTAGGGTAAAATTTAAGGTTTGGTTTTGGGTTAGGGTTAAGTTTAAAACTAGGGTTAATGCTCAAATAAGGGCTAGGTTTGGGGTTTG
Source organism: Marmota flaviventris (assembly GCF_047511675.1). NCBI lineage: Eukaryota > Metazoa > Chordata > Mammalia > Rodentia > Sciuridae > Marmota > Marmota flaviventris. Next base: position 4,770 of record NW_027287924.1, read on the forward strand.
GTTTGGGCTAGGGTTAGGGCTATGGCTAATGTATGAACTAGTGTTACAATTAGTGCTAGTTTTAGGGTTAGGGTTAGGGTGATGTGTAGAGCAAGGGTTTATTTTTAGGGTCAGTGTCAGGGTCAGGTTTAGTTTTTAATGTTAGTTTAGGACTCGAATTAGGGCTAAATTAGGGCTAGGTTTAGGGTTAGGTTTTGGTTTAGGTGAAGGGCTATGGTTAGGGCTATGGCTCAGTTTTGTTTTCGGGCCAGGGCTACAGCTAGGGTTAAGGCTAGATTTTGGATTAGCATCAGGGTTAGGGCTAGTGTTAGAGTGAAGTTGAGCTTAGGGTTAGGGTTATATTTAGAGTTAGGGTTGATCTAGGGTTAGGGCTCATGCTAGGGTTAGGGCTAGGGTTATGGTAAGGAATATGGTTAGAACTAGGATATGTCTAGGGCGAGAATTAGTTATTCTTAGGAGTAGGCTTAGGGTTAGAGTTAGGGTTCGGTCTAAATTAGGGCTAGGATTAGGGCTAGGGTTAGTGTTAGGGTTAAACCTCGGGGTTGGGCTAGGGTTAGGTTTAGCATATGGGTTAGGGTTAAGTTTAGGGGAATGGGTGGAATTATAGCTAGGTTTAGGGCTAGGGTGAAGGTTAGAATTAGCCCTGAGTTATGGCTCAGTTTAGGATTAAGGATAGGATTAGGGCTAGGATGAGGGGTAGATTTTCTGATAGGGTTAGGGCTAGGACTCGGGCTAGGGCTAATATCAGGTCTAGGGTTATGTTAAGGATAGTTTTAGGGTTAGGTTATGATTAGGTCTAGTGTAAGGGTTAGGTTTATGTTAAAGGTCAGCTTTAGAGTTAGGGTTATTATCAGGGTCATGGTCAGGGTCAGGGTTAGCGTTTGGTTTACATTAAGGTTAAGGGTTAGGGCTCAAATTAGCTTTAGGTTTTGGTTTAAATCAAGGTAATGGAAGGGTTTACTTTACGTTTCAGTTAAGGTTTAGGGTAATGTATGGGTTAGGTTTTTCAGTCGGGTTAGGGTTAGCATTAGGGTTAAGGTTTTTAGTGTAATGGATAGTTTTAGAGCTAGGGTTAGGGCTAGGTTATGGTTTGGATTAAGTCTAGAATTAGGGTTAGGTTTAGGGATAGGGCTAGGGTTTGGTTTAGGGTAAGTGTTAGGGTTAGGGTAAGTGTTGTGTTTGAGATAGGGTTAGGGCTAGTGCGAGGGTTAGGTTTAGGTTTAGTTCTAAGTTTAAATTTATAGTTAGAGTTATGTTTAGTGTTAGGGTTAGGGTTTTAATTAGAGTTAGGGTTAGGGTTAAGTTAGGGTAATGGATATGATTAGAGCTAAATTTTGGGATAGGGTTAAGTTTAGGATTAGGGCTAGGTTTAGAATTAGGATTTAGGTTAGGGCTAGGGTTATATTTAGTGTAAGGATTAGGCTTTGAGCTAGGGTTAGGTCTAAGGTGAGATTTAGGTTTAGAGTTAGGGTTAGGGTTAGGGCTAGGCTTAGGTTTATGCTTAGAGCTAAGTTTAGGCCTAGAATTAGGGTGAGTTTTGTTTTAGGTTTAGGGCTAGGGTTAGGACTATGGGTAATCTAAAAGCTAGGGTTATGTTTAGGGCTAGTCTTAGGTTTAGGGTTATGGTTAGGTCTAGTGTTAGGTCTAGGTTTTGGGTAGGGTCAGATTTAGAGCTAGATTTATTGTTAGGGTCAGGGTCAGTGTTCAGGAAAGGGTTAGGGTTAAGGTTAGAGCCAGAATTAGGACTAGGCTTAGGTCTAGGGATAGGGTAAGTGTTTGGTTTAGGTTAAGTTAGGGGTAGGGCTAGGGTTAGGGTTATGGTTATTGTTAGGGCTAGTGGTAGGTTTTTGTTTAGGTCTGGGGCTAGAGTTATAGCTATATTTAGGATTAGCTTTTGGGTCTAGGTCTAGTGTTAGGCTTAGGTATAGTTATAGGGTTACCAGTAGGTCTAATGTTAGGGTTTGGTTTAACTTTAGGGTCAGGTTTATACCTAGGATTACTGTTGGGTCATATGAGGGTCAGGGTGAGGGCTAGAGCTAGAATGAGGGCTAGAGTTAAGACTAGTAATATGGTTAGAGTTTAATTAGGCTAAGGATTAAGGTTAGGACTAGGGGTTAGCATTTGTGTTAGGGTTTGGCTTACACTAAGCAATAGGGTTAGAGCTAGGGTTAGGGTTAGTGTTGGGGTTAAGATTAGGATTAAAGCTAGGTTTAGGGCTCAGATCCGGAGTAGGATTTGTGTTAGGGTTAATGCTAGGATTAGGACTATGACTAATGGATGCACTAGGGTTACGATTAAGGCTAGTTTTAGGGTTATGGTTAAGGCTAGGTCTAGTGTTATGGTTAATTTAAGGTTAGGGTAATGATTAGAGCTAGGTTTAGTGTTAGGGTCAGTGTCAGGGTCAGGGTTATTTTTAGAGTTAAGGTTAGGGCTAGGTGTAAAGTTAGGTTTTGATTTAGGTTAAGGGTTATGTCTAGGGATATGACTTGGTTTTGTTTTATGGCTAGGGCCAGAGGTAGGGCAAGTTTTAGGATTAGCGTTATGGTTAGGGGGAGTGTTGGGTTTGGTTTAGGCTTATGGTTAAAGTTAAATTTAGAGTTAGGTTTAGATTTAGAGTTAATTTTAGATCTAGATTTAGGACTAGGGCTAAGGATAGAACTAGGGCTAGGGGTAGGGCAAGAGTTAGAGTTAGTCTTAGGGCTAGGGTTAGTGTTAGGATAGGATTAAATTAGGGCTAGGATTAGTGCTAGGCTTAGTGTTAATGTTAGGCCAAAGGTTAGGGAGAGGGTTATGGTTAGGTATAAGGTTATGTTTAGGTTTAGGGTAAGGGATGGGGTTATAGGTAGGTTTAGGGCTAGGGTGAGGGTTAGAATTAGGTTTAGGGCTCGGGTTATGGTTAAGGCTAGATTTAGGGCTCGGATTATGGCTAGGGCTAATTTCAGGTCTAGGGTTACAGTTAAAGATAGTTTTAGGGTTAGGTTTATGGCTATTCCTTGTGTGAGCATTAGGTTTAGGGTTAGGATCAGGTTTGGAGCTAAGGGTATTATTAGTGTCACAATTGCGATTAGTGTTTTGGATAGATTAAGGTTTAAAATTAGGACTCGAATTAGCATTAGGGTTAGGAGCAGGATAATAATAGAGTTAGGTTTAGGTTTCAGGTTAGATTTAGGGTAATGGATAGGGTGAAGATTAGAGATAGGGCTAGGTTTAGGCCTAGGGTTAGCATTAGGGTTAGGATTATGGTTAGGGTAATGGATAGGGTTAGAGCTAGGGTTACTACTGGGATTATGGTTAATATTAGTGATAGGGTTAGGGTTAGGTTTAGGGTTAAACCTAGCGTTAGGGCTTGGAATAGGGCTAGGTTTGGGGTTAATTTAGGGCAAGGGTTAGGTTTACGGCTAATGTAAGTACCAGGGTTATGATTAGGGCTTGTTTTAGGTTTAGGCTTAGAACTAGCTCTAGTGTTAGGTTTATGTTTAGGGGTTATGGTGATGTTTAGAGCTAGGTTTAGTGTTAAGATCAGAGTCAGGGTCAGGGTTAGTTTTAGGGTTCGGCTTAAAACTCGAATTATGGCTAGGGTTAGGGCTAGATGTAGGGTTAGAGCTTGGTTTATGTTAAAGATTAGGGTTAGGTCTATGGCTTGGTTTTGTTTTAGAGCTAGGGCTAAGGTTAGGGCTAGTTTTAGGATTAGGCTTAGGGTTAGGGCTAGGGTTAAGTCAATCCTTATGCTTATTGTTAGGGTTATATTTAGAGTTAAAGTTAGATCTAGGGTTATGTCCAGGGGTATTAATAGGGCTAGGGTGTTGAGAGCCACAGCCGAAGGGGCCCCAGCAAACTTCCAGCTGCCAGCTGATGATTGGCTCACAGCAGCCCCAGCAACATCTAGCTGATTGGCTCCTCTGCGGTGATGCTCCTTGGGCTGTTTCCCTTCCCTTTCAGACCACGGAGCTGCTCATTGGGGGACTTTTTGGCTCCGCCCACGTGACCCAGCCAATCGGCCTCAAGAGCAGGAGGATTGTGGGAGGTGGAGAGAGGCTTGTTCGAGAGAGAGGCTTGTGTTGTTAGAGAGAGAGGCTTGTGGAAAGCCGGTGGTGGCAGTTGGGGCTCTGAGGGTTTTTCCCTAGAGGCTGTTTTGTTTGGCATGTGTGGTTCTAAAAATAAAGTTAGTTTCTTTTGACAAGTGGCTCCTGATTGTGCCCAGCCAGACTGCGGCATTCATTAGCCCAATGTCTCCCTCTACGGCATCATGGGCAAATACCTGGTATTCTACTCCTTCGATACCTAGTTTTGTTAAACCCTCCTCCAATGGGGCAATTCTTTTTAAAATGTCCTGTTTGTTCACAATTGTAGCATGTTCTTGGCCTGGCATCTAAAGCTTGTTTTACTGCAGCTGCCACAATTTGCCCTTGTTCATTAATGTCTCTGGCATCTAAAGCCTGTTTTACTGCAGCTGCCACGACTTGCTCTTGTTCATTAATGTCTCTACATAATTTAATATATGTGTTTAAATCTTCATGTTTCCATGGTCTAATGATATCTCTGCACCAACTATTCGCTTGCTCATAAGCCAGGTGTTTTAGTAATGGCATTGCTTGTTCTGTATTCCCAAAAACTCTGGTAGCTGTTTGAATAAGCCTATCTACAAATTCAGCATAAGGTTCATTAGCTCCTTGTATTACCTTAGATAATTGACCTTGTAAACCTCCATGTCCTTGTAAAGTCTTCCATGCCTTAATTGCATCTACAGCAATTTGTGCATATACACCAGGATCATATGCAATTTGTTGCTGCTGATCCTCATAAGGTCCCTTTCCTAACAACATATCTAGGGTGCTTGAGGACCATAGGTTGTTACAGCCTCTTTTAGCTGTTTCACTGTTTTGAAATTTAAAACATGGTAAACTCGCTGCCCTCCTGCCTCAAATACAGGGCATGTTAATATTTGAGATCTTGTCTCAGGATCCCAACTATCAACTGCGGGGGTTGGGGACCTCCCAGCATATGGAGGTGGCCTTGTTGGTTGGACACTTACGTCCTCTGGTGATAGAAAGGTGTTAGTAGCAGTCTCCTGTTGTAACTTTCCCCCTGATGGCTTTTTCTGTTTTACACTTTCTTTCTCTGTTCACAATTGTAGCATGTTCTCTCGAGAAGGTCTCTCGAACTAGTCAGACAGAGGGAAAAACTTCAAGTAAAAGAGAAGGCCTCTTGAGCTAGTCAGACATATTGATTCAAGTAAAAGTGAAGGTCTCTCAAGTTAGTCAGACATAGGAAATGATTCAAGTAAAAGAGAAGGTCTCTCAAGCTAGTCAGACAGAGGAAAAAATTCAAGTAAAAGAGAAGGTCTCTTGAACTAGTCAGACAGAGGAAAAAATTCAAGTAAAAGAGAAGGCCTCTCAAGCTAGTCAGACAGGAGACTGCTACTAACACCTTTCTATCACCAGAGGACGTAAGTGTCCAACCAACAAGGCCACCTCCATATGCTGGGAGGTCCCAACCCCCGCAGTTGATAGTTGGGATCCTGAGACAAGATCTCAAATATTAACATGCCCTGTATTTGAGGCAGGAGGACAGCGAGTTTACCATGTTTTAAATTTCAAAACAGTGAAGCAGCTAAAAGAGTCTGTAACAACCTATGGTCCTCAAGCACCCTTCACTGTAAGCATGGTCGAATCCATTAACAACTTGAACATGACGCCAGCAGATTGGGCTAATATGTGTAAAGCTGTGCTAAATGGAGGACAATACCTGTTATGGAAGGTTGCCAATGAGGAATTTTGCAAGGAGACGGCTAGGCGAAATGCAGCAGCTGGTTATCCTCAGAGAAATCTAGATATGTTGTTAGGAAAGGGGACCTTATGAGGATCAGCAGCAACAAATTGCATATGATCCTGGTGTATATGCACAAATTGCTGTAGATGCAATTAAGGCATGGAAGACTTTACAAGGACATGGAGGTTTACAAGGTCAATTATCTAAGGTAATACAAGGAGCTAATGAACCTTATGCTGAATTTGTAGATAGGCTTATTCAAACAGCTACCAGAGTTTTGGGAATACAGAACAAGCAATGCCATTACTAAAACACCTGGCTTATGAGCAAGCGAATCGTTGGTGCAGAGATATCATTAGACCATGGAAACATGAAGATTTAAACAAATATATTAAATTATGTAGAGACATTAATGAACAAGAGCAAGTCATGGCAGCTGCAGTAAAACAGGCTTTAGATGCCAAGCCAAGAACATGCTACAATTGTGAACAAACAGGACATTTTAAAAGGAATTGCCCCATTGGAGGAGGGTTTAACAAAACTAGGTATCGAAGGAGTAGAATACCAGGTATTTGCCCACGATGCCGTAGAGGAGACATTGGGCTAATGAATGCCGCAGTCTGGCTGGGCACAATCAGGAGCCACTTGTCAAAAGAAACTAACTTTATTTTTAGAACCACACACACCAAACAAAACAGCCTCTCAGGAAAAACCCTCAGAGCCCCAACTGCCACCACCGGCTTTCCACAAGCCTCTCTCTCCAACAACACAAGCCTCTCTCTCGAACAAGCCTCTCTCCACCTCCCACAATCCTCCTGCTCTTGAGGCCGATTGGCTGGGTCACGTGGGCGGAGCCAAAAAGTCCCCCAATGAGCAGCTCCGTGGTCTGAAAGGGCAGGGAAACAGCCCAAGGAGCATCACCGCAGAGGAACCAATCAGCTAGATGTTGCTGGGGCCGCTGTGAGCCAATCATCAGCCGGCAGCTGGAAGTTTGCTGGCAGCTGGAAGTTTGCTGGGGCCCCTTCGGCTGTGGCTCTCAACACTAGGGTTAAACCTACGGTTCACGCTAGGATTAGGGTTCCAGTAAAGTATAAGGTTAGAACTAGGGTTAGGACTAGGATGAGAGTTAGAGTTCGTCTTTGGGCTAGGGTTAGGGATAGGGAAAAATTAGGGCTAAGATTAGGGCTAGGGTTAGTGTTAGGTTTAGGCCTAGGGATAGGGTTAGGGTTATAATTAAGGCTATGTTTAGGGCTGGGATAAGGGCTAGGGTTTGTGCTAGGGTTAGGGGTAGGATTATGGCTAGGGCTAAAGTCAGGTCTAGGGTTATGGTTAGGGATAGTTTTATGGTTAGTTTTATGACTAGGTCTAGTGTAAGGGTTAGGTATAGGGTAACAGTCAGGTTTAGAGCTAGGGGATTTATTGGTGTCAGGGTCATAGTTGGGCTTTGGTTTAGGTTTGAGTTTAGGGATAGGGCTCGAATTAGCATTATAGTTAGAGTTAGGGTAATTATAATTTTAGGTTTAGGGTTCAGGTTAGGTTTAGGGTAATAGACAGGTTTGGGGATAGTGATAGGGTTAGGGTTAGGCCTAGGGTTAACATTAGGGTAAGGGTAATGTTTAAGGTAATGGATACAGTTAGAGTTAAGGTTAGGGCTAGGGTTATGGTTAGGATTAGGTCTTGAGTTAGGGTTAGGGTGGTGGTTAGAACTAGGGTTAGGGTTATGTTTAGCATAAGGGTTAGGTTCTCAGCTATGGTTAGGTGTAGGCTGGGAGTTAGGTTCAAGATTAGGTCAAGGATAGGATTACCATAGGTTTTGGGTTAGAGTTAGGGTTAGTGATAGACCTAGGATTAGTGGTAGGGTCTGTATAAGGATCAGAGTTGGGGTTAGAATTTGGGATAGGGTTAGATCTAGAAGGAGAGCTAGGGTTAGGGCTAATAATAGGGTTTGGGTTTTGGTTAGCCTAAGGATTATGGATAGGTCTTGGTTTACCCTTAGGTTTAGGGTTTTGCTTAGGGTAAGGGATTGGTTTAGAGCTAGGGTTAGGGCTATGGTTAGGGTTAGAGTTAGGGTTAAATCTAGGTTTAGGGCTCGTATTAGTGCTAGTTTTTGTGTTAGGGTTAGGGATAGGATTAGGGCAATGGCTAATGTAAGAACTAGGGTTAAAATTAGGTTAGTTTTAGGGTTATGGTTAGGTTTAGTGTTAGGGTTAGGTTTAAGTTTAGGGTGCTATTTATAGCTAGGGTTTTTATTAGGATAAGAGTTAGGCCAGGGTTTGTTTTACTGTTAGGGATAGGACTCAAATTATGGCTAGGGTTATTCTTAGCATTCAGTTTAAGGTGAAGGCGGTATTTAGAGCTAGGATGAGTGTTTGGATATGAGTCTGGGTCAGTGTTAGTTTTAAAGTCAGGGTTAGAACTCAAATTAGGGCTAGGGATAGGTCTAGGTTTAATGTTAGGGTTTGACTTAAGTTGATGTTTAGGGTTAGGGCTATTGTTTGGTTTGAGCTTTGTCCTAGGGTTAGGTTTAGGGCTAGTGTGTTAAGCTTAGGCTTAGGGTTAGGGTTAGATTTGGAGTTAGGGTTAGATCTAGGGTTAGGGATGGGACTAAGAATAGGGCAAGGGATAGGGATGGGGTAGGGTCACTGTAAGGGATAGGGTTAGAATTATGGATAGGTATAGGGTGAAAGTTAGAGTTAGACTTAGGGCTAGTGTTAGTGTTAGGGTTAGAGGTAGGGCTAAATTAGTGCTAGGATTAGGGCTAGGTTTATTGTTTGGCTTAAGCCTAGGGTTAGGGTTAGGGTTAAGTTTAGGTAAGAGATGGCATTATAGCTAGGTATAGAGGTAGGATGAGGGTTAGAATTAGGGTTGGGGATATGGTTAGGGTTAGGGTTATGATTAAGGCTAGGTTTAGGGATAGGATGAGGGATAGGGTTTGTTTTAGATTTAGTACTATAATTAGGACTAGGGCTAATTTCAGGTCCAGAATTATGGTTAAAGAGAGTTTTAGGGTTAGGATTATGGCTACGTCTAGGGTAAGGGTTAGGTGTAGGGTTATGGTCACGTTTAGAGCTAGGAGTTTTATTAGGGTCAAGTTCAGGGTTAGGATTTGGGATAGGTTAAGGTTTAAAGTTAGGGCTCAAATTAATGTTAGTGTTAGGGTTAGGGTAATGATAGGGTTAGGTTTAGGGTTCAGGTTAGGTTTAGGGTTTTGAATAGCATTAAGGATAACTATAGAGTTAGGTTTAGCCCTATTATTAGTATTTCAGTTAGGCTTATGTTTAGGGCAAAGGATAGGATTACAGCTAGGTTTAGGGCTACGTTTATGATTAGGATTAGGTCTAGTGTTAGGGTTAGGGTTAGGGTTAAGAATAGTGTTATGGTTAGGTATAGGGTAAGTTTTATGGTTTGAGTTAGATTGAGGGCGAGGTTGAGGGTTAGGGTTAGAGCAGGTTTAGGGTAAAGGTTAGGATTAGGGCTACATTTAGCATTAGGGTTAGGGTTAGGGTTAGGGTTAGAGTTATGGTAATGGATATAATTAGAGCTAGGTTTTGGGCAATGGTTACAGTTAAAATTAGGGTTAAATTAGGGTTATTGATTGGGCTATGTTATGGTTAGGGTCAGGATTAGGGCTCAGTTTAGAGGTAGTGTTAGGGTTAGAGTTACTTTATTCAAATTTCTTTGATACAATTCTGGATTCATCTTTAACTGACCATATTCTGTTTCCCAGGTTTAGGCCTTTTGGTTCAACTGTTTGGTGTCAGGAACAGTTAGTATTTTCATTTTACTTCATTTTGACCTATACAAGTAAATGGAAATAGACCTGGAAATCAAAACTGGTTTATGCTAGCTGCTTGAAACTGTACACACACCTTCAATTCTTTGTGCGGACACTCTGGTATGTTCCTTGTGAGTGTAGGCATAAGCTGAAGCATGCAAAAACAACATTATCCAAGAGCCATTTAGGAGAAAGCAGGGAATAGGCATGCACTGAAATTCCTCCCATAATTATTTGGTCAGATTTGTTTGATACTGCATAGGATTCACCATTTAGCTTGCTCCACAAAGCTCTCCAAGTGTGGGACTTCTAGGATCAATGGTTCTCTAATCAGGTTAGGGTTAGTGTTAGATTTAGGGTTAGGGCTAGGGTTAGATGTAGTGTTAGCATGAGAGTTAGTTTTGTTCAAATTTCTTTGATACTTGGAAGGAGTCATCTTTTACGTAACCTCAATATGCTCCCCAGGTTTGGATCTTCTCATTTCAATGGTTCGCTATCAGGGAAACTCTGTATTTTAAGGTTTCACTTCATATTGACCTATATAGGTAAATAATAATGGAGGTTGAAATCAAGCCGGGCTGGTGCTAGCTGCTTGAAACTTCAAACACTGAATCAGTTCTCTGTGGGAACTCTTTGGTTTGTTCCTTGTGAAAGTAGCCCTAAGATGAAGATGGCAAAAACAACTTTATCCAAGAGCCCTTTATCAGAAAACAGAGAAATACGCATGAACTGAAATACCACCCCAATGATTTGGTGTTATTTCTTCGATATTGCATAGGATTCATCTGACAGCTTAGCCCACTATGCTTCACAAGTTTGGGACTTCTAGGATCAACAGTTTTTCAAACAAGTTAGGGTTTATGTTAAGGTTAGTGTTAGGGCTAGTGTTAGAGCTAGTATTAGGGTTAGAGTTAGTTTTGTTCAAATTTCTTTGATACTGGGCAGGATTCATTTTTCTCCTAACCTTACTATACTCCACATGTTTGAGCCTCCTAGGTTCAATGGTTCACTGTAAAGAACAGTATGTATTTTAAAGTTTCAGTTCATTTTGTCCTATTCAGGTAAATGGAAATGGAGCTGGAAATCAAACAGCATTGGTGCTAGCTGCTTGAAACTTCAAACTCCATCAGTTCTCTTTGGGCAATCTCTGGTTTGTTCTTGTGAAAGTAGGCCTAAGCTGAAGCATGTAAAAACAACTTTACGCAATGGTCCTTTAGGAGATAACAGGGAAATATGCATGTACTGATATACTCCATCAAATATTTGGTCAGATTTCTTTGATACTGCGCAGGATTCATCCCTTAGCTTTTCCCACTAGGCTGCCCAGGTTTGGAACTTCTACAATCAAAGGTTCCATAAAAAAGTTAGGGTTAGGGGAAGAACTAGGGTTAGAGCTAGTGTTAGGGTTAGAATTAGTTTTATCAAAATTCTTTTATACTTGGCAAGCCTTATCTTTTAGCTAGATTTACTCTGTTCCACAGGTTTAGGTCTTCTCTGATCACAGGTTCGCTGTCAGGAACATTTTGTATTTTAAGATTTTAGTTCATTTTGACCTATATGGGTAAGTTAATGGAGCTAAAAATCTAACAGGGTTTGTGCTAGCTGCTTGAAACCTCACACACTTGATCAGTTCTCTGTGGGGACTCTGGTGTGTTCCTTGTGAAAGTAGACCTAAGCTTAAGCTTGAAAAACAACTTTAAATGAGAGCCATTTAGGATAAAAGAGGAAAATGTGCATGTACTGAAATACCTCCCATAATTATTTTGTCAGATTTGCTTGAGGTTGTGTAGGATTCATCACTTAGCCTACCCCACAAGGCTCCCCAAGGGCAAGGAATTCTAGGATCACTGGTTCTCTAATCACGTTAGGGTTAGGGTTAGAGCTAGGGCTAGGGTTAGAGGTAATTTTAGTATGAGAGTTAGTTTTGTTCAAATTTCTTTGATACTGAGCAGGAGTCATCTTTAATCTAGCCTTAGTACTCTCCCAAGGTATGCTCTTCTAATTCAATGGTTTACTATCATGAACACTTTGTATTTTAAGGTTTCACTTCCTTTTGACCCCTATGGGTAAATGGAAATGGAGGTGGAAATCAAACAGGCATCCTTTCCCCACAAACTAACCCTAAACCTAACCATAAACATAGCCCTAATGCTAGGCCTAAGCATAACAGCAAACCTAGACCTATTCCTAGCCATAATTTATCCCTAACCCTAACCCTAACCCTAGCCATAAGACTAACTATAACTCTTGCCCTAGTCTTATTCCTAGTTCTAACCCTCTCCCTTACCATAACCCAAACTCTAGCCCTAACCTTAGCTCTAATCCTAGCCATAGCCCTAACCCTAGAATTAATCATAACTCTAAATCTACCCCTAAGCCTAAACTCACACTATCAGTAGCAATAACATTAACGCTAATCATAAAACTACCCTGAACTTTAGTTTTAGTCCTAAAACAAAACAGAGCCATAGAACTAACCCTAACCCTTAACCTAAACCAAATCCTAACCCTACATCTAGCCCAAGCCTACCCCTAATTAGAGTCCTATCCCTAACACTAAAATGAACTCTGACCCTGACTCTGACCCTAACACTCACCCTAGTTCAAAACATCACCCTAAACCTAAACCTAGACCTAAAACTAGACTTAGTCCTAAATGTAACCCTAAAACGAGGCCTAATCAAACCCTAGTTCTTACATTAGCCATATCCCTAACAAGAGCCCTAACATAACCGAAAACATAGCCCTAATCTGAGACCCAACAATAGCTTTAACCCTAATTCTAACCCTAACCCTAAACCTAGCTGTAACTCTTACCCTAAACCTAACCCTAATATTAGTCCTTGATCTAACCCTAAACCTAACCCTAACACTAGCCAAAACCCTAACCATAACACTAGCCTTAACCCTAGTTCTTACCCTATCCATTACCTTAACCCTAACCCTAATGCTAACCCTAATGTTAACCCTCAGCCTGACCCTAGCACTATCCCTAACCCTAACCTATCTATTACCCTAAACCTAACCCGAACCCTAACCCTAAATATATCATTACCCTAACTCTAACCTTAACCCTAATGCTAACTAGAGTCCTAATCTTAAACCTTAACCTAAACCAAACCCTAACACTGAACCAGACCGTAATAATACCCCTCCCTCTAAACCTGACCCTAACCCTCATCCTAACCCTTATACTATACCTAGCCATAAAACCATCCCCAAAATATCCCTAACCATAACCCTATACTTGACATTAGCCCTAGCCCTAATGTTAGCCTAAGTCAAACACAATCCCTACCCCTAATCAAAGGCCTAACACTAGCTTTAATGCTAACCCTACACTTAGCCCACCCTTAACCCTAATTTTTCCCTCACCCTAGCCCTAAACCTAGCTGTAACATCATACCTTACCCTTACCCTAACCCTACCCCTAACACTAGCTCTAACCCTATCCCTAACCATAAACAAAACCCTAAACCTAATGGTAACCCTAGACCTATCCCTAATCCTTAGGCTAATCAAAACACTAACCCTATAAATAGTGCTAACCCTAGCACTCATTCTAGCTATAACTCTATCCCAAACCCTACCCTAGCCCTTACCCTTATTCTGACCATAACACTAACCCTAGGTCTAAACCTGACCCTAACCCAAGACCAAACCCTAACACTAGCCCTACCAGTAACCTTATACCTAAACCTGACCCTAACACTAGCCCTAGACCTAAATCTAATCCTAAATCTACCCTTAACTCTAGCCCTAGACCTAAACAAAAACCTAGCACTAGCCCTAACAATAACCCTTAACCTAATGCAAAGACTAACCCTACACCTAGACATAAACCTAGTCCTAATTCTGGCTTTAACCTAAACTCTAACTAGAATCTGAACACTGACTCTGCATTTAACACTAAGATGTCTCTAAACCTGACCCTAACCAAAAACCTAAGCCTAACACTAGACCTAGCCATAACCCTAATCCTACAAGTAGCCCTAATCATAATCCTAGCTCTTACATCACCCATAACCCTAACCCTATGTGTTAACCTAACACAAAACCTAGAGCTATTCCTAGGCCTAAACCTAGCCCTAAGCATAACCCTAACCCTACCCCTAGCTCAAATTCTAACCCTAACCCTAGCCTTAGTCCTAAACCTTACTCAAAGCCTAACTCTTAACTTAAATATAAACTTAGATCTATGCCTAAATCTAACCCTAACCCTAGCCCTAACCCTAAACATAACCCTATCCCTAAAACTTGTTCTAAACCTACACATCACCCTAACTCTAAACCTAACCCTATTGATAACCCTAGCAGTTACCCTAACCCTAACCCTAACCCTGACTGGAAAACTAACCCTAGACCTAACCGTAAACTTAAGACTTTCCATAGCCCTAACCCTAGCTTAAACCAAAACCTGTAAAATAAACTTAAACATAACCATAGCCTTCACACTAACCCTAAAACTAAATCTAACCCTAACCCTAAACCTAAACCTACATCTAACCATATCCATTACCCTAACCTTATCCTAACCCTAATGATAACCCTTCCCTAACCAGAACCCAAACCCTAAACCTACCATAGTCCTATCGCTAGACCTAATGCTGAACCTAACCCTTGACCTAGCATTAGCCCTAACTCTAGCTCAAACCCTAACCTTAATCCTAGCCCTAATCCTAACCATAACCATAGCCCAAACCCTAGCTCAAACTCTATTCATTACCCTAACCATAACCCTAAACCTAATACTAAACCTACCCATAACCCTAACCCTACCTCTATCCCTAGACCTGATTCTCATCTGAAGCCTCAACCTAGCCCTAACACTTAATCCTTGACTCTTACCCTTAATCTAATCCTAGATAAAACCTGAACCCTAACCCAAAACCTAACCCTAGCCCTTATCCTAAACATAACCCTATCCTTAACCGTAGCTCTAACCCCACCCATTACCCTAACCCTAACCATAAATATCATGATAACACAAGCCCTTACCCTAAACCTACTCTAAACCTAACTGAATACCTAAATATAGACCTAACCATAAACCTAAACCTTACCGTAGTCCTAACCCTAGCTCAAACCCTAACAGTTACACTAAACCTAACAGTAACCCTGGTCCTAAACCTAAACCTAACCCTAACCCTAACCTGACATCTAACTCTGTCCACTACCCTTACCCTAATGATAACCCTAGCCCTAACCCTAATACTAATCCTAATTCTAGACCTAACCCTAAACCTAACCCTAGCCTTAGCACTAACCCTAGCTCAAACCCTAACTCATACCCTAAACCTAACCCTAGCCTAAACCCTAACACAAACCCTAACTCTAGCCCTAATCCTAAACATAATCCTAGCCCTAACCCTAGCTCTAAATCTATCCACTACCCTAACGATAACCATAAATTTAATGCTAACCCTAGACCTAACTCTAAACATATTCATTAACCTAAGCCTAACCTGAACCCTAAAACTAAACTGAATTTTAAACCTAACCCTATTCATTACCCTAAACCTAACTCTAAATCTAATGCTAATTTGAACCCTAACCCTAAACCTCAACCTAACCCAAACCCAAAACCTGATGCTGACCATTAT
This sequence comes from Marmota flaviventris, assembly GCF_047511675.1. Taxonomy (NCBI): domain Eukaryota; kingdom Metazoa; phylum Chordata; class Mammalia; order Rodentia; family Sciuridae; genus Marmota; species Marmota flaviventris. The sequence continues at coordinate 19,917 of NW_027287924.1, forward strand.
AATACCCCTAGCTCTAAACCTGAACCTTACCCTAAACCTAACTGCGACACTAGATCTAGCCATAAACCTTACCCTAAAACTATCCCTAACCATACCCCTAGACCTGATATTAGCCCTAGCCCTAAATATTGCCATAACCCTAACACAAATGCAAGCCCTCATCCTACCCTAAACCTAGCATGATCCTAACCCGAACCCTAACTCTAACCCTATCCCTAATTTTATCCCTTGCCCTAGTTCTGAACCTTGATATTACCCCATCCCTTCCCCTAAATCTAACCTTAACTCTAACCCTAGACTTAATCCTTACACTAATCCTAGACCTGATCCTCGCCCTGATTTAGCCTTAACCCTAACCCTAACACTAGCACTAAGACTAAATCTAACTGTCGCTCTAGCCCTATTCCTAGATCTAACCGTATCCCTTACCATAACCCTAACACTTGCCCTTACCTTAGCCCTAAAACTAGACCTAGCTCTAACCCTAGATCAAACCATAACTCTAAATCTAACCCTAACCCTAAGCCTAAACCTCACACTAACACTAGCCCTAACACTAACGCTAATCCTAAAACTAGCCCTAACCTAGTCCTAGCCACCCCCCCAAAAAAAAACACAAAAAAACGAGCTATCACCCAAACCCTAACCCTCAACCTAAACCAAAACCTTACCATACACCTAGACTAATTTTGGCCCTAATTCCAGTCCTACCCTATCCTTAAAACTAACCTAGACCTTAACTCTGATCCTAACACTAACCCTAGCTCTCACATCACCCTAAAAGTATACCTAACCCTAAAACTAGACCTAGCCCTAACCATAACCCTAAAAGTAGCCCTAATCATAACTCTAGTTCTTACATTAGCTGTAGCCCTATTCCTAGCCCTAACCTAACCCAAAACCTATCCCTAATCCTAGCCCTACACCTTGTTTTAACCCTAACCCTAATCATAGCCCTAACCATTACCCTAAACCTAAACCTAACACTAAAATTGGCCCTAACACTAAACTTAAACCTAGCCTTAACTATAACCATATTCTAGCACTAACCCTAGCTCTAATCCTATCCATTAACCTAACCATAACCCTAACCCTAATGCTAACCCTAGGATAACCCTAACCCTATTTCTAACCCTAACTTTATCCATTACCCTAAACCTAAACTGAACCGTAAACCTAACCATAAACATTAGCTTAACCTTAACCCTAACCCTAATGCTAATGAGAACCCTGACTCTAAACCTTAACCTAAATCAAACCTTAACCTGTGACCCTAATAATAACCCTATCTCTAAACCTGACCCTAAACCTCAACCTAACCCTTACACTAGAACTAGCCATAAACCTAAACCAAAACTAACCCTAATCATAAACCTACACCTGACATTACCCCAATGCCTAATCATACCCTTAACCCTAACACAAAACCTAGCCATAATCCTAGCCCTAAACCTAGACTCAATCCTCATTCTAACCATAACCCTAGCCCTAAACCTGTTTTGACTCTCACCCTAAACCTAACTATAACATTATACCTTACACTAATCCTTACCCTAATCCTAGCCATAAACCTAGGCCTAGCCCTAACACTAACCCTAGCACTAATCCTAGAACTAATTTAACCCCCACCCTAACCTTATCCTAACTCTTACCCTAGCACTAACCCTAGTTCTAAACCTATCCCTTACAATAACCCAAACCCTAGCCCTAAACCTAGCCCCCAAACTAGCCCAAAGTTCACCCTAGCTCTAAACCTAGACCTAACCCTAACTCTAAAGCAAACCCCAAACCTAAGCCTAAACCTCACCCTAACACTAGCCTTAATCCTAATGCTAATTGGAAAACTAGCCCTAACCCTTGGCCTAGCACTCAAACTAAACCAAGTCATAGGCTTAACCCTAAGTCTTAACCTAAACCAAACCCTAAGCTTGTACCTAGCCCTAACCTAGCTCTAATTTGAGTTTTAACCCTAACTCTAGAACTTACCCTGACCCTGACTCACACCCTATCACTAACCCTAGCTCTAAACATCACCCTAACCCTAATCCTAAACCGAACATTAGACCTAGCCCTAACTTTAACTCTAAAACTAGCCCTAGTCATAATGCCAGTTCTTACATTAGTCATAGCCATTAATAACAGAAAACCTAGCCCTAATCCGAGACCTAAACCTACCTTTAAACCTAACCCTAACCTTAAGCCTAGCCCTATCCCTAACCCTAAAGCTACCCTAATTCTAGCTCTAAATGTATCCCTTACCCTAAGCCAAACCCTCAACCTAATGCTATCCTAGGCCTAACCCTAATCCTTAGCCTACCCCAAACCATAACTCTAATACTAATCCTAACCATAGCCCTCATTCTAGCTCTAACCCTAACCCAAACCTTAACCTTTACCCTGACACTTATTCTGACCCTAACTCTAATCCTAGGTTTAAACCTGACACTAACCCTAAACCGAACACTAACACTAGACCTACGGGAAACCCTATACCTAAACCTAACCTTAACACTTGACCTAGACAAAAGCCTAATCCTAAATCTAGCTATATCTCTAGCACTAGCCCCAAACAAAAACCTAGCCCTAACCCTAACAATAACCCTTAACCTAACCCAAACACTATCCCTACCCATAGACCTAACACTAGCTCTAATTGTGGCCCCAACAATAAACCTAACCCTAACACAAACAAAGACCCTTCTCCTAAAAAAATCCTAGCTCTAAAATTTATGCTAACCCAAAATCTAGCCATAACCCTAACACTAGACCTAATCATAACCCTAACCCTCTTACATTACCCATAGCCTTAATGCTAGCCCTAAACCTCACACAAAACTTAGCCCTAATTTTAGCCCTGACCCTAGCCCTAAGTGTAACCTTAACCTAACCCTAGACCTAACCCTAACCTCTCGGCTTAGGCCTAACCCTAGCTCAAACACTAACCCTTAACATAAACATAACCGTAGCCCTAACCCTAACCCTAACCCTAATCCTAGCCCTAATCCTACCCATAATCCTAGCCCTAATTCTAGCTCTAACCCTATCCATTACCCTAAACATAACCCTAACCCTAATGCTAACCCTAGCCCTCAACTTAACACTAATCCTAAACCTAGACCTGACACTAACCATAACAATTGCCCTATCCCTAACCATACCTCAAACCCTAACACATACCCTAAACCTAATCCTAACACTACCCCTAGGCCTAAAACTAACCCTAACCCTAACCCCCAACCCATAATCCTAACCCTAAACTTAGCCCTAAACCTATCCATTAACCTAAACATAAGCCTACCCCAAATGCTAACCCTAGGCCAAACTCTAAACCCATTGCTAACACAAACCCTATCCATTACCTAAACCTAACCTGAACACAAAATCTAAACCTATCAATTACTCTAACCCTAACCCTAATGCTAATTTGAGCCCTAAGCCTAAACCATAATCTAAACCAAACTCTAAACAAGACACTGACTCTAATAATACACCTAGATCTAAACCTGACCCTAACCCTAAACCTAACCTTTACACTAGACCTAGCCATAAAATTAACCCTAACAGTATCCCTAACCTAACCCTAGACCCGAGATTAGCCCTCTACCTAATTCTTCCCTAAATCTAACACAAAACATGACCTCACCCTAGCCCTAAACCTAGCCTTAAACCTAACCTGAATTCTAACTCTAGCCCAATCCCTAATTTCAACCCTCACCTTAGTTCTGAACCTAGGTATAACCACATCCCTTTCCCTAACCCTAACCCTAACCCTAACCCTAACACTATCACTAACCTTAACCCAAGCCCTAACACTAGGCCTAACCTTAACGTTAAACCTAGCTCTAATCTTAGCCCTAATTTATCACTAACTGTAACCCTAACTTTAACCCTAGTCCTAAGACTAACTCTAACTCTCGCCCTAGACCTATTTCTAGTACTAACCTTATCTGTTACCATAATCCTAACACTAGCCCTAACCTTAGCCCTAACCCTAGATCTAACCCTAGATCTAACCATAACTCTAAATCTAACCCTAAACCTAAGCCTAAACCTCACCATACCACTAGCCCAAACACTATCGCTAATCCTAAAATTAGCCCTAACAAAAGCCATAGACCTAAAACAAAACCAAGCCATAGCCCTAACGCTAATCCTAACATAACTGTAACCCTATAAATGACATTAGCCCTAGTCCTAATTCTTGCCCTAACCTTAACACAAAACCTAACCATACACCTAGCCTTAAGCCTATCACTGATTCGAGTGTTATTCCTAACCCTAAAACTAACACTGACCCTGACTCTGATCCTAAAAATAACTCCATCTCAAATCATCAACCTAAAGCTTAACCTAACACTAATACTAGACCTAGCCCTAACCATAATCATAAAACTAGCCCTAATTATAACTCTAGTTCTTACATTAGCCATAGCCCTAACCCTAGTCCTAAGTTAATCTAAAACTTAACCCTAATCTGAGCCCTAGCCTTAGCTTTAACCCTAACCCTAACACTAAACCCTAGCCTTAATTCTAACCATAACCATAACCCTAACTCTAGCTCTAATCCTATCCATTAGCTTAACCCTAACTCTATCCCTAATGCTTACCCTAGTATAACCTTAACCCTATCCATTACCTTAAACCTAACCTGAACCCTATACCTAACCATATCCATTACCCTAACCCTAAATCTAACCCTAAAACTAATTTGAGCCCTAACCCTAAACCTCAACCTAAACAAACCCTGACCTTGACTCTGACCCTAATAATACCCCTAGCTCTAAAACTGACCCTAACCCTCAACCTAACACTTTCACTATACCTAGCCATAAACCTAACCCTAAAACTATCCCTAACCATAACTCTAGACCTGACATTAGCCCTAGCCCTAATGCTAGCCCTTTCCCTAACAAAAACCATAGCCATAATCCTGGCTGTAAACCTAGCCTTAATCCTAACCCTAATTCTAACATTAGCCCTAACCCTAAACCTAGGTATAACATCATACCATACCCTAACCCTAATCCTAACCCTAGCCCTAAACCAAGGCCTAGCCCTAATGCTAACCCTAATTCTAATCCTAGCCCTAGTTTAGCCCTAACTCTAAACCTAATCATATCCCTAGCCCTAAGACTAACTCTAACCCTTGCCCTAGCCCTATTACTAGTTCTAACATTTTCCCTTATCATAACCCAAAGCCTTGCCCTAACCCTATCTCAAACCTAGCCCTAAACTTAGTTCTAGCCCTAAACATAGATCTAACCCTAACTGTAAATCTAACCCTAAACCTAAACCTAACCCTCATCCTAACACTAGCCCTAACCCTAATGCTAATATGAAAACTAGCCCTAACCCTAGCCACAGTCCTCAAACAAAACTGAGCTATAGACCTAATCCTAACTCATAACCTTAACCAAATCCTAATGCTACTCCTAGTCCTAACCCTATCCCTACAACTAATACTGACCCTGACTCTGACCCTAAAACTCACCCTAGCTCTAAACATCACCTTAACCCTAAACGTAACCCAAACACTATATATAGCCCTATCCCTAACCATAAAACTAGCCTGAATTGTAAAGCCAGTTCTTACATTAGTCATATCCTGAACCCTAACACAAAACCTAACCCTAATCTGAGCCCTAACCCTACCTTTAACCCAAACTTTAAATCTAACTCTAGCCTTAACCCTAAACCTAGCTCTAACCCTATCCCTTACCCTAAGCAAAATCCTCACCCTAATGCTACCCTAGTTCTAACCCTAATCCTTAGCCTACCCCAACCCCTAACTTTATTACTAGTCCTAACCCTAGGCCTCATTCTATCTCTAACCCTGTCCCAAAGCCTAAGCCTAACCCTGACCCTTATTCTGACCCTAAAACTAACCCTAGATCTAAGCCAGACCCTAACTCTAAACAAAACCCTAACACTAGCACTACTGGTAAACCTATATATAACCTAACCATAATACTAGCACTACACCTAAACTTAACCCTAAATATAGCTATAACTCTATAAATCCTAGCCCTAGCCCTAACAATAACCATTAACGTAACGCAAAGATTAACCCTACCCCTAGACCTTACCCTAGTTCTAATTCTGGCCCTAACTCTAAACCCAATGCTAACCCGAAAACTGACCCTTATCCTAACACAAACCCTAGCTCTAAATTTTATCCTAACCCACAACCTAACACTAATTATAGAACTATCCATAACCCTAACTCTAAAACTAGCCATAACCATAAACCAGGCTTTTTCATTACCCAGAGCACTAATGCTAGCCATAAATCTCACACAAAACCTAGCCCTAACCCTAGCCATAAGCATAACCCTAACCAAAAATCTAGCCCAAACCCTACCCTAACACTTGCTCTAGCCCTAACCCTAGCTCAAACTCTAACCCTTACCCTAAACATAACCTTAGCCCTAACGCTAACCCTAACGCTAGCCCTAATCCTAATTGTAACCATAACCCAAGTCTTAGATCTAACTTTATCTATTACCTTAAACATAACCCTGAACCTAATGCTAATCCTAGCCCTAACCATAGCCCTGAATCTAAGCCTAACCCTCACCTTAGCCCTAACCCTAGCTCAACCCCTAACACTTACCCTAAACCTAACCCTAGCCCTAACACTAACCCTATGCCTAACCCTAACTCTAGCCCCAATCCTAAGCTTAACTGAAGCCCTAACACTAGCACTAACCCTATCCCTTATCCTAAACATAAGCCAAATGCTAACCTCAGGCCAAAACCTATCCCTATCCCTAACACTAACCCTATACATTACTCTAAACCTAACTTGAATCCTAAATCTAACCCTATCCATTACTCTAACCCTAAACCTCACCCTAACCCTAACCATAAAACTAGCCTTATTGTAAAGCCAGTTTTAACCCTAATGCTAATTCGACCCCTAACCCTAAACCTTAACCCAAACCAAACCCTAACCCGACTCTGAACTTAATAATATGCCTAGCTCTAAACCTTACCACTACACTAAACCTAACCCTTCACTAGACCTAGCCATAAACCTAACCCTAACACTATCCCTAACGATAACCCTAGACCTGACATTAGCTCTAGCCCTAATCCTAGCCCTAACCCTAACACAAATCCTAGCCCTAAACCTAGCCTTAATCCTAACCCTCACCCTTACCCTAGCCCTATCCTGAATTTTAAAGCTCGTCCTAGCCCTAAACCTAGATATAACCCCATCACTTTCCATAAAACTAACTCTAAACCTAACACTAACCTTAACCCTAGCCCTAACCATAGACCTAACCCTAACACTGATCCATCACTAATCCTAGCCCTAATTAGCCCTAACCCTAACACTACCCCTAACCCTAGCCCTAAGACTAACTCTCATCCTAGCCCTATTTCTATTTCTAACCCTATCCGTTACCGTAACCCTCACACTAGCCTAACCTTAGCCCTAAACCTAGCCATAGCCCTAACCCTAGATATAACCATAACTCTAAATCTAACCTAAACATAAGCCTAAACCTCACCATACCACTAGCCCTGACACTATTGTTAATCCTAAAACTAGCCCTAACCCTAGCCCTAGCCCTAAAACAAAACCGAGCCATTGCTCTGACCCTAATCCTTACCCTATACCAAACCCTACCCCTATAACTAGCCATAACCCTAGCTCTAATTTGAGTCCTAGGCCTAAAACTAACCCTGAACCTGACTCTTATCCAAACACTAACCCTACCCCTATACCTAACCTTGTCCTAATTCTGTCTTTCACCCTAACCCTAACTCTAACCTGAACATTGATCCTGACACTAATGCTAAACCTAGCTCTAAACCTGACAATAAACCAAACTCTAACCTTAACACTAGACCTAGCCATAACCCTTACCCTACAACTAGCTGTAATTAGAACCCTAGATCTTACATTATCCATAGCACTAGCCCTAAGCCTAAACCTAACACAAAACCTAGCACTAATCTGAGAACTAAACCTACTCTAAGCATAACCCTCACCCTAACCCTAGCTCTAACACTAACCCTAACCCTAACCCTCACCTTAGTCCTAACCCCAGCTCAAAGCCTAACCCTTAGCCTAAACATAAACCTAGCCCTATACCTACACATAACCCTAACTCTAGCTCTAATTCTAACCTTAACCTTAGCTCTAACCCTAGCTGTAACCCTATCGATTACCCTAACTCTAACCCTAACCGTAATGATAACCCTAGCCATAACCCTAACTGAAACCCTAATACAAAACATAAACCTAACCCTAGACCTAAGCCTTGCTTTAGCCCTAACCCTAACTCAAACTCTAACCCTTACCCTAAACCCAAGGGTAAACCCAGCCCTAAAACCAAACTTAACCCTAAACCTAAACTTAACTCTAAAGCTAACTTTACATCTAACCCAACCTATTACTCTAAACCTAACGCTAAACCTAATGAAAACCCTAGCCCTAACCCTAAACCTAACCCTGACCATAATCATAACCCTAAACCTAGATGTAACACTAAACCTAACCCTCAACCTAGGACTAATCCTAGCTCAAAACCTAACCCTTACTCTAAACCTAACCCTAACCCTACCCTAAGCTAGGGTTACTAGCCTTAACCCAAACCCTAACCCTAAATCTAGCCCTAATCTTAACCATAAATTTAGCCCTAATCCTAGCTCTAACCCTATATATTACCCTTATGATAATTCTAATACTAATGCTAACTCTAGGCCTAACCCTAACCTTATTGTTATCCTGAAACCTCTCCATTACCATAAACCCACCCTGAACCCTAAACCTAACCCTATCTATTACCCTAATCCTAACCCTAACACTAGGTCTAAGCTGAACACTAACCTAGCCCTAATTCTAGCCCTAATTTAAACCTATCCCTAATACTAACCCGAACCTTGGCCCTAAGACTGACTTTAATCTCAAACTAGCCCTATCCCTAGTTCTAACCCTATCCCTTTCTGGAACCCTAACCCTAGCCCTAATCCTAGTCATAACCCTTGACTAATCTTTATATCTAGTCCTAACCCTAGATCTAACCCTAACTCTAAATCTAACACTAAGCCTAAGCCTAAGCCTAACCTTAACACTAGCCCTAACCCTAACACTAATCATAAAACTAGCTCTAACCCTAACCCTAGCAGTAAAACAAAACCGAGCAATAGCCCTAACATAAACCTTAACTTACACGAAACCCTAACACTACACCTAGACCTAAGCCTAACCCTAATTCGAGTCCTCACCTTAACCTTAATACTAACCCTGATGCTGACGAATATTCTAACACTCACCCTAGTTCTAAACACCACCCTAACCCTAAACCAAACCCTTACAGTAACTCTAGCATTATTTTGAATCCTAATCCTAAACCTAAAACTAACGCTGATCCTGATTATGAACCTAACACTAACACTAGCTCTAAGTATAACCCTAACCTTAAACCTAATTCTAACACTAGAGGTTTAACCCCTACCATAACCCCAAAATTAACCGTAATTGTAACCCTAGACCTTACATTAGACATTTCTCTAACCCTAGCCCTAAACCTAACACAAAACTAGCCATAATCCGAGCCCTAAACCTAGCTTTAACCCTAACCCTTGCCCTAACCCTAGCCCTAACCCTAGCTCTAACCCTACCCCTTACCCTAAGCCAAACCCTAACCATAATGCTAAATCTAATCCTTAACCTAACCCAAACCCTAACCCTATTACTAGTCTTAAACCTAGCACTCATTCTAGCTATAACCAAACCCCAATCCCTAACCCTAACCCTGACCCTTATTCTGACCCTAACACTAATCGTAGGTCTAAACCTGAACCTAACCCTAAACAGAACCCTTACACTAGCCCTACCAGTAACCTCATACCTAAACCTAACCCTAACTCTAAAGCTCTAGACCTAAACTTAATCCTAAATCTAGTGATAACTCTAGCCCTAGACCTAAACAAAAACTTAGTCCTATCCCTAACAGTAACCCTTAACCTAATCCAAACACTAACCCTACCCCTATACCTAACCTTGTCCTAATTCTGGCTTTCACCCTAACCCTAACTCTAACCTGAACACTCACCCTGACACTAACACTAAACCTAGCTCTAAACCTGACAATAAACCAAAATCTACACTTTATACTAGACTTAGCCAAAACCCTTACCCTACAACTAGCCATAATTGGAAACCTAGATCTTACATTACCTATAGCACTAACCCTAGGCCGAAACCTAACACAAAACCTAGCCCTAATCCAAGGCCTAAACCTACACTAAGCATAACCCTCACCCTAATCCTAGCCCTAACCCTAACCCTAAACCTCATCTTAGTCCTAACCCTAGCCCAAAGCCTAACCATTAGCCTAAACATAACACTAGCCCTATTCCTACCCATAAACCTAACCCTAGGCCTAATCCTAAACTTAAACCTAGCTCTAACTCTAAGCAATTATCCTAACTCTAACCCTAACCATAATGATAACCCTAGCTGTAACTCTAACCAAAACCCTAACACAAACCATAAACTTAACCCTAGACCTAACCCTAAACCTAACCCTTGCTATAGCCCTAACTCTACCTCAAACCCTAACCCTTACCCTAAACCCAAGAGTAAACCCACCTCTAAAACTAAACTTAACCCTAAACCTAACCTTAACCATAAAGCTTACCTTACATCTAACACAATCTATTACTCTAAACCTAACCCTAACCCTAATGAAAACCCTAGCCCTAATCCTAAACCTAACTCTGACCATAACCATAACCATAACCCTAGACCTAACACTAAACCTAACCCTCGACCTAGGACTAACCAAGCTCAAAACCTAACCCTAAACCCTAAACCTAACCCTAATAGTACCCTAAGATAGGGTTACTAGCCTTAACCCAAATCCTAACCCTAACTCTAGCCCTAGTCTTAACCATCAATTTAGCCCTAACCCTAGCTCTAATCCTATATATTATCCTTATGATAATCCTAATTCTAATGCTAACTCTAGGCCTAACCCTAAACCTATTGCTATCCCAAAATCTCTTCATTACCCTAAACCTAACCTGAACTCTAAACTTAACCCTATCCATTACCTTAACCCTAACCCTAATGCTCCTTTGAGCCCTATCCTTAAATCTTAACCTAAAACAAACCCTAAAACTGATCCTGACCCTAAAATTACACCTAGGTGTAAACTTGACACTTACCCTAAGCCTAACACTTACACTAGACCTAAACACAAACCTAACCCTAAATCTACCCTAACTAGACCTGACATTAGACCTATCCCTAATTTTAGACCTAAGATTACAACAAGCCTAACCCTCATCCTAGCCCTAAACCTAGCCTTATTCATAACCTAACCCTAACCCTATCCTTAACTCTAATTCTATCCCTCAACCTACCTCTAAACCTAGCTATAACAATATCCCTTACACTAAACATAATCATAACCCTAGTTCTAAAGCTAGGCCTAAAATGAACATTAACCCTAGCCCTAATCCTAGCCCTAATTTAGCCCTATACCTAAAACTAACCATAAACGTAACCCTAAGAATACATCTAACTCTCCCACTTGACCTATCCCTATTTCTAAAAGTATCCGTTACCTTAACCCTAGCCCTAGCCCTAACCCTTGTCCAATCCTTAGACCTAGCCCTAATGCTAGATCTACAGCTAACTCCAAATCTAATCCTAACCCTAAATCTAAGCCTAAAACTAACACTAATTCTAACCCTAAGAAGAATCACAACCCTAACCCTAACACTGACCCTAACCCTAACCCTAATTCTAACCCTAAGCCTATCCCTAACACTAACCCTAAACCTAACCATAACATAACACTAACACTAACCATAACCCTAAGAGTAAACCTAACCCTAACCCTAACCCTAAAACTAACCCAAACGCGAACACTAACCCTAACACTAATCCTAACACTAACCCTAAACATAACCGTAATCCTAACTCTAACACTGACCATACACCTAACCCTAAAACAAACCCATACCCTAACCCTAATACTAAACCTAATCCTAACGCTAACCCTAACTCTAACCCAAACCCAAAACATAACTCTAACCCTAAACCTAACTATAACCCTAACCCTAACACTAACCCTAACCCTAAAATTAACCCAAATTCTAACACTACCACTACCCCAATACTAACTCTAATACTAAACGTAACACTAAACCTAACAATAACCCTTACTATAACCATTCCCCTAACTGTAAACCTTACCCTAAACCTAACCATAACCATAACACTAACCCTAACATTAAACCTAACCCTAACCATAACCCTCACCCTAATACTAACTCTAAAACTAACACTAACCCCAACTCTAACCCTAACCCTAAATCTAATGCAAACCATAATAATAATAATCCTAAAACTAACCCTAATGCTAACCATAACCATAACCCTATCAATCACCCTAATCCTAACCATAACACTAACCCTAACCTTAACGTTAACCCTAAACCTATCCCTAACACTATTCTTAACCTAATCCTAACCCTAACACTAACAATAACCCTCAGCCTAAGCAAGCTCTAATCCTAAACCTAAGAAGAACCCTAACACTAACACTAACCCTAAACCTAACCCTATCCTTAACCCTAACACTAATCATAAACCTAACACTAACCCTAACACTAAACCTAACACAAACCCTAACCCTAACCCTAACACTAACCCTAACCCAACCCTAACCCTGACACTGACAAAAACCAGAACACTAACCTTAATGAAAAACCTAACACTAACAGTAACCCTAACCCTAACCCTAATCCTACACATAAACCTAACCTAAAACTAACCCTAACCCTAAATTTAACACAAACCCTAAAGCTAACCCTAACACTAACCCTAACCTTAACCCTAACCTTAACACTCATCCTAAACGTAAACTTAACCCTAACCCTAACCCTTACTGAAACTCTAACCCTAACTGTAACCCTAACCCTAACACAGACCCTAAGTCTAACCCTAAACCTAACATTAACCCTAACCCTAACACTAATCCTAACCCTAAACCTAACACTAACCCAAACACTAAACCAAACCCAAAATATAACACTAAACCTAACACTAACCCTAAGCATAACCCTAACCCTAACACTAGCCCTAACCATAATTCTAACCGTAATGTGACCCCTAACACTAACCTTAAACCTACTGTAATGCTAACACTAACACTAACCCTAACCCTAACCCAACCCTAACACTAACCCTAACCCTAAACCAAAACATAACAAAAACTCTAACCCTAACCCTAAACTTAACAAAAACCTAACCCTAACCCTAAAACTAACCCTTAAACAAAACCTAACCCTAAACCTACCCTTGATGCTTAAACTAACCCTAACCCTAACCCTAACCCTAACAATATTCTAACACTAACAGTAAACCTAACCCTGTCCCTAACATTAACCCATTCCCTAACCCTAACCTTAACCATAACACTAACCCTAAAACAAATTTAAACTAACCCTAACACAAACACTAACCCTAACCCATCCATAAACTTATCACTAACCCTAACCCTAACCTTAAACCTAAACCTAACACTAACCCTAACCCTAAACCTAACACAAAACCTCAACCTGTCCCTAAACTTAAATTATTGCTAAACCTAACCCTAACCCTAACATTAACACTAACCCTAAACATACAGTAACCCTAATCCTAACCCTAACCCTAACACAACCCTAAAAGTAACCCTAACCATAAACCTAACACTAATCATAAACCTAACACTAACCCTAACCCTAACCCTAAAATTAATCCTAACCCAACCCTAACACAAACCCTAAAACTAATCCTATTACTAACCCTAACACAAACCTAAACACTAACACTAACCCTAACCCTTACCCTAATCCTACACGTAACCCCATTCTAACACTAACCGTAACCCGAACACACACACCCTAAACCTAACCCTAACACTAACCCTAAAACTCACCCTAATACTCAGAATAACCTTAACTCTAACCCTAACCCTAATCCTAACTGTAACACTAACCCTAACTGTAAACCTAAACCGAACACAAATACTATGTCTAAACCTAACCCTAACCCTAACACAAACACTAATCCTAAACGTAACACTAATCCTTACCCTAAACCTAACCATAAACCTAACACTAAATCTAACCCAAACCATAAACCTAACCCTAACCTTAACTCTTACCCTAACCCTAACACTCAACCTAACCCTAATCATAACCCTAACCCTAAACCTAACTCTAGCCCTAACCCTAAAACTAAACCTAACCCTAACCATAACCCTAACCCTAACTCTCACACTAACTCTAACCCTACCCCTAACCCTAACACTAACATTAACCTTAATTATAAACCTAGCCATAAGCCTAACACTAACCTTAAACCTAAACCTAATCCTAAATCTAACACTAATCCTAATCGTAACCCTAACACTAACCCTAATACAAACCCTAACCCTAACACAAAACCTAACACAACCCCTAACCTTAACCCTAACACTAACCCTAAACCTAACACTAAACCTAACACTAACCCTAAGCCTAACCCTAATGCTAACTCAAACTTTAACCATAAACCTAACACAACCCTAACACTAACCCTAAACCTTACCCAAAACCTAACACCAACCCTAACCCTAACACTTACCCTAACATTAACCTTAACACTATACCTAACCCTATCACTAACCTTAACCCTACCCTGAACACTAATCATAACATTAAACCTAAACCTAAACCCTAACCCTAACACTAACTCTAAACCTATTCCTAACCCTAACACTATAATAAAACCTAACCCTAACCCTAACACAAACACTAAAACTAAACCTAACCCTAATCCTATCCCTCACCTAAAACCTAACCCTAACCCTAACACTCACCATAAACCCTAACCCTAATAGGGACAACAATTCTATCCCTAACACTAACACTAACCCTAATTCTAATCCTTAACTTAACCATAACATGAATCTTAAACTTAAACATAATCCTAAACCTAAAACTAAAACTAACCCTAACCCTAACACTAACACTAACCCTAACCTTAGCCTAAACCCAACCCTAAACCTAACCTTAACACTAACACTAACTGTAACACTAAACCTAACCCAAACCCTAACGCTAACAATAAACCTAACCACAAACCTAATCCTATCACTAATTCTAAACTTAAACATAACCTCAAACCTAACCCTAATCCTAAGCCTAACACTAAATATACCCCTAACCCTAACATTAACTCTAACTCTAAACCTAATCATAATCCTAACACTAAACCTAACCCTAATTCTAAACCTAAATATAACCCTAATCTTATCTGTAACCATAACACTAACCCTAACCCTAACAAAAACCCTTACCCTAAACTTAAACCAAACACAAGCCCTAACCCTAACACTAACACTAAACACTAACCCTAAGTCTAACTCTAACCTAACTCTAAAAATAACCCTAACACTAATTCTAAACCTAACCCTTACCCTAACACTAACCCTAACCATAACCCTAACACTAAAACTAATAATAAACCTAACCCTAAACCTAACCATAACACTAACCCTAACACTAACCCTTACCATAAGCCTAACATTAACTCTAAACCTATCCCTAACCCTAACACTAAAATTAACCCTAACCCTAACTCAAACCTAACCCTAACCCTACTCCTAACACTCACTCTAACCCAAACCCTAACACAAACTCTAATTCTAACACTGATAATAACCCTAACTCTAATCATAACCCTTACCTTAAACCTAACAGAAACCCTAAACTTAACTTTAACCCTAACCCTAAAACTAAGCCTAAACCTAAACCTAAACCTAATTCTAACACTAACCCTAACCCTAAACCTAATCCTAACACTAATCCTAACAATAACCCTAACACAATATTTAACACTAACATTAACCCTAACATTAACCTAATCCAAACTGTAACCCTAACACTAACAATAAGTCTAACCCTAATCGTAACTCAAACCCTAAACCTAAACCTAACACTAACCCTTACCCTAACCCTAACCCTTACCCTAACACTATCCTTAACCTTAAACCTAACCCTATCACTAATCTTAATCCTAACCCTAACCCTAAACATAACACTAACACTAAACCTAACTGTAAACGTAACACTAACTCTAAACCTATACCTAATCCTAACACTATAATTAACCCTAACCCTAACCCTAAAACAATCACTGACACTAAACCTAACCCTAACCCTAATCCTCAATCTAAACTTAAGCTTAACCCTAACACTCACCCTAAAACTAACCTTAACATGAACCATAATTCTAACCATCACACTAACCCTAACCCTAATCCTAACCCTTAAATTAACCATAACTCTAACACTAAACTTAACCCTAATCCTAACACTAAAACTAACCCTAACCCTAAACCTAAACCTAGCATTAACCCTAACCCTAAACATAACACAAAATTTAACACTAACACTAAACCTAATGTAATCCTAACCATAGCCCTAACACTAACACTAAACCTAACTCTAATCCTAACTCAAATTTTAAACCTAACACTAAAACTAACCTAACCCTAAGCCTAACACTAACAATAACCCTTACCCTAACACTAACCTTAACTGTAACCTAACCCTGATACTAACCTTAATCCTAACCATAACCCTAACCCTAACCCATAACTATTCCTAAACATAACATGATCCCTAACTGTAACCCTTACTGTAACTGTAACACTAACACTAATTCTAACCTTAACCCTAAACCTAGCCCTTACACTAACCCTAACCCTATCCCTTAGATGAACCTAACCCAAAGCCTAACAATAACCCTAACGCTAAACCTAAACCTAACCATAAAACTAACCATAAACCTAAACCTAACACTAACCCTAACCCTAACACTAAACCTAACCCTAACCTTAACACTAACACTAACACTTATCCTAACCCTAAACCTTACCCTAAACCGAACACTAAACCTAACCCATAACCATAACACTAACCCTCACACTATACCTAACCCTAACACTATCCCTAAACCTAACCTTAACTCTAACACCAACCCTAACCCTAACCCTAACCCTAACCCTAATACTAAACCTAACCCTAACCCTAATCCTAACACTAACCCTAACCATAATGCTAACCCTAAACCTAACACTTATCCTAACCCTAAACCTAAACCTAACACTTACCCTAACCCTAACCCTAACAAGAACCCTAAACATAACCCTAAACCAAACATTAACCCTAACACTAATTCTAACCCTAACCCTGACACTAACACTAACCCTAACACTAACCCTAACTCTAACACTAACCTTAACCAAAACATAACCCTATTACTAACCCTAAACCTAAAACAGAAACCTAACACTAACCCTAACCCTAACACTAACTCTAATT
>NW_027287925.1:0-37087 GCF_047511675.1 Marmota flaviventris
TAGGCATATGCTTAAGCATGCAAAAACAACTTAATTGGAGAGCACTTCAAGAGAAAACAGGAAAATATGGTTGAAATGAAACACCTCCCATAATTATTTGGTCAGATTTGTTTGATGTTGCATAGGATTCATCACTTTGCTTGCACCACAAGGTTCCCCAAGTGTGGGAATACTAGGATCAAAGCTTCTCTAATCAGGTTAGAGTTAATTTTAGGCTTTTCAACCTAGAAGAACGAAATTTGGGTAGGTAAGTGCAACTGGTATACTCATCTTTCCTGACAAGTATCATCAAGATCAGGTGAGTAAATATTTGCAGAGATTCCAGTTAACTTGGAGCTCTGTTGAAGCACTGTAAATGCTTTCTAAGGAAAGAATATGTTCCTTGCCTCCACTTAGGACCACTTCACCAGGGAACAAAGCACAGAGAGCACACCAGGAACTAATTGAGTGAGTCAAGCTTCAAGCAGCTAGCACAAACAGTGTTTGATTTAGAGTTCCAAATGCATGTATTCCTATAGGATAAAAAGAAGAGAAACCAACAAAATTCAATGTCTTCTTGAAAGCAAATGCTTCAACGTAGAAGAACGAAATTTTGGCAGCCAAATGCAACTGGTATGCTCATCTTTCTTACCTAGTATCAACAATATCAAGTGAAAAAATATTCGCTGAAATTCCAGTAAACTTGGAGTTTTGTGGAAGCTCTGCAAAGACTTACGAAGAAAGTGTATTTTCCTTGCCTCTGCTTGGGGATACTTCAGCAGGGGACAATGCATAAAGAGCCACTGAGAACTAATTGAGTGGGCCAAGTTTCAAACAGGTATCACAAACTGTGTTTGATTTACCATTCCAAATGCATGTATTCATATAGGGAAAAAAGAAGTTAAACCTGAAAATTCAAAATGTTCCTGCAAAGGAACTCTTCAACATAAGATTACACAATTTGGGCTGCCAAGTGCAACTCATATACTCATTTTTGCTACCAAGTATCAACCATATCGGGTGAGAAAATATTTGCTGAGAGTCCAGTAAACTCTGAGTTCTGTGGATGCTCTACAAACACTTTCAAATGAAAGTTTATTTTTCTTTGCTCTGCTTAGGGATACATAAACCGGTAACAAAGCATAGAGAGCACAATGAGAATTCATTCAGTGAGTCAAGTTTCAAGTAGCTACCAGAAACCATGTTTGATTTAGATTTCCAAAAGCATGTATCCCTATAGGGGAAAATGTAGTAAAACCTAAAAAATCAAACTCATCCTGCAAAGGAATGATTCAACCTAGCAGAACAAAATTTGTGCTGCCAAGAGCAACTGGTATACACTTTTTTTCCACCATGTATCAACAAGTTCGGGTGAATAAATATTTGCTGAGATTCCAGTAAACTCAGAGTTCTGTGGAAGCTTTCCAAATGCTTTCAAATGAAAGTGTATGTTCCTTGCGTCTGCTTAGAGCTACTACCACAGGGAACAAAGTGTAGAGAGCACACCGAGAACTAATTGAGTTAGTCAAGTTTGAAGAAGCTAGCACAAACCGTGTTTGGTATACAGTTCCAAACGCATGTATCCCTATAAGGGAAAAGGAAGTGAAACTTAAAAATCAAAATGCTCCTGAAAACGAATGCTTCAACCCTGAAGAACGAAATTTGGGAAGCCAAGTGAAACCAGGATACTCATCTTTGCTGCCAAGTATTATCAAGATCGGTGAAAAAAATTTTGCTGAGATTCCAGTAAACTCAGAGTTCGGTGGAAGCTCTGCAAACACTTTAAAATGAAAGTATATTTTCCTTGCCTCTGCTTAGGGCTACTTCAACAGGAAACAAAGCATAGAGAGTGCACTGAGAACTAAATGAGTGAGTCAAGTATCATGCAGCTAGTACAAACCGCGTTTGAGTTAGAGTTCCAAATGCATGTATCCCTATAGGGGAAAATGAAGTGAAACCTACGACTTCAAAGTGTTCCTGAAAACGAGCTATTCAACCTAGAAGATGTAAATTTGGGCAGCCAAATGCTACTGGTCTACTTATCTTTCCTGTCGAGTAACAACAAGTTAGGGTGAAAAAATATTTGCTGAGATTCCAGGAAACTCAAAGTTCTGTGGAATCACTGCAAATGCTTTCAAATGAAAGTTTCTTTCCCTAGCCTCGGCTTAGGGTTACTTCAACAGAAAACAAAGCATAGAGATCGCACTGAGAACTAGTTGAGTGAGTTTCAGTGTCAAGCCGCTAGCATAAACCGTGTTTGATGTATAATTCTAAATGCATGTATCCCTAAAAGGAAACGTGAAGTGAAAACTAAAAATTCAAAAGTGTTTCTGCAAACGAACTTTTCAACGTAGAAGAACGAAATTTGGTTAGGTAAGTGCAACTGGTATACTTATCTTTCCTGACAAGTATCATCAAGATCAGGTGAGTAAATATTTGCAGAGATTCCAGTTAACTTGGAGCTCTGTTGAAGCTCTGTAAATGCTTTCTAAGGAGAGTGTATGTTCCTTGCCTCCACTTAGGACCACTTCACCGGGGAACAAAGCACAGAGAGCACACCAGGAACTAATAGAGTGAGTCAAGCTTCAAGCAGCTAGCACAAACAGTGTTTGATTCAGAGTTCCAAATGCATGAATTCCTATAGGTTAAAATGAAGAGAAACCCCCAAAATTCAATGTCTTCCTGAAAGCAAATGCTTAAACATAGAAGAACGAAATTTTGACAGCCAAATGCAACTCTTATGCTCATCTTTCTTACCTAGTATCAACAAGATCAAGAAAAAAATATTCGCTGAAATTCCAGTAAACGTGGGAGTTTTGTGGCAGCTCTGCAAACACTTACATAAGAAAGTGTATTTTCCCTGCCTCTGCTTGGGGATACTTCAGCAGGGGACAATGCATAAAGAGCCACTGAGAACTAATTGAGTGGGCCAAGTTTCAAACAGGTATCACAAACTGTGTTTGATTTAGCATTCTAAATGTCTGTGTTCATATAGGGAAAAAAGAAGTTAAACCTAAAAATTCAAAGTATTCCTGCAAAGGAACTCTTCAACAAAAGATTACGCAATTTGGGCTGCCAAGTGCAACTCATATACTCATTTTTGCTGCCAAGTATCAACAAGACCGGTTGAAAAAATATTAGCTGAGAGTCCAGTAAACTCTGAGTTCTGTGGATGCTCTACAAACACTTTCAAATGAAAGTTTATTTCTCTTTGCTCTGCTTAGGGGTACATAAACCGGTAACAAAGCATAGAGAGCACAAGGAGAATTCATTCAGCGAGTCAAGTTTCAAGCAGCTAGCACAAACCGTGTTTGATTTTGATTTCCAAAAGCATGTATCCCTATAGCGGAAATGTAGTAAAACCTAACTAATCAAAGTCATCCTGCAAAGGAATGATTCAACCTAGCAGAACAAAATTTGTGTTGCCAAGAGCAACTGGTATACACATTTTTTCTACCAAGTATCAACAAGTTCGGGTGAATAAATATTTGCTGAGATTCCAGTAAACTCAGAGTTCTGTGGAAGCTTTGCAAATGCTTTCAAATGAAAGTGAATGTTCCTTGCCTCTGCTTAGAGCTACTACCACAGGGAACAAAGCATAGACAGCACACCGAGAACTAATTGTGTGAGTCAAGATTGAAGAAGCTAGCACAAACCGAGTTTGATATACAGTTCCAAAAGCATGTATCCCTATAAGCGAAAAGGAAGTGAAACTTAAAATTCAAAGTGCTCCTGCAAACGAACACTTCAACCCTGAAGAACGAAATTTGGGCAGCCAAGTGAAACCAGTATACTCATCTTTGCTGCCAAGTATCATCAAATCGGGTGAAAAAAATTTTGCTGAGATTCCAGTAAACTCAGAGTTCTGTGGAAGCTCTGCAAACACTTGAAAATGAAAGTATATTTTCCTTGCCTCTGCTTAGGTCTACTTCAACAGGAAACAAAGCATAGAGAGTGCACTGAGAACTAACTGAGTGAGTCAAGTTTCATGCAGCTAGTACAAACCGCGTTTGAGTTAGAGTTCCAAATGCATGTATCCCTATAGGGGAAAATGAAGTGAAACCTACAACTTAAAAGTGTTCCTGCAAACGAACTTTCAACCTAGAAGATCTAAATTTGGGCATCCAAATGCATCCGGTCTACTTATCTTTCCTGTTGAGTAACAACAAGTTACGTTGAAAAAATATTTGCTGAGATTCCAGGAAACTCAAAGTTCTGTGGAATCACTGCAAATGCTTTCAAATGAAAGTTTCTTTCCCTTGCCTCTGCTTAGGGTTACGTCAACAGAAAACAAAGCATAGAGTTCGCACTGAGAACTAGTTGAGTGAGTTTCAGTTTCAAGCAGCTAGCATAAACCGTGTTTGATGTATAATTCCAAATGCATGTATCCCTATAAGGAAACGTGAAGTGAAATCTAAAAATTCAAAAGTGTTCCTGCAAAAGAACTTTTCAACCTAGAAGAACGAAATTTGGTTAGCTAAGTGCAACTGCTATACTCATCTTTCCTGACAAGTATCATCAAGATCAGGTGAGTAAATATTTGCAGAAATTCCAGTTAACTTGGAGCTCTGTTGAAGCACTGTAAATGCTTTCTAAGGAAAGCGTATGTTCCTTGCCTCGGCTTAGGACCACTTCACCAGTGAACAAAGCACACCAGGAACTAATTGAGTGAGTCAAGCTTCAAGCATCTAGCACTAAGAGTGTTTGATTTAGAGTTCCAAATGCATGTATTCCTATAGGTTAAAATGAAGAAAAACCCCCAAAATTCAATGTCTTCCTGAAAGCAAATGCTTCCACGTAGAAGAACTAAATTTTGGCACCCAAATGCAACTGGTATGCTTATCTTCCTTACCTAGTATCAACAAGATCAAGTGAAAAAATATTCGCTGAAATTCCAGTAAACTTGGGAGTTTTGTGGAAGCTCTGCAAAGACTTACATAAGAAAGCGTATTTTCCTAGTCTCTGCTTGGGGATAATTCAGCAGGGGACAATGCATAAAGAGCCACTGAGAACTAATTGTGTGGGCCAAGTTTCAAACAGGTATCCCAAACAGTGTTTCATTGAGCATTCCAAATACATGTATTCATACAGGGAAAAAAGAAGTTAAACCTGAAAATTCAAAGTGTTCCTGCAAAGGAATTCTTCAACATAAGAATACGCAATTTGGGCTGCCAAGTGCAACTCATATACTCATTTTTGCTGCCAAGTATCAACAAGATCGGGTGAAAAAATATTTGCTGAGAATCCAGTAAACTCTGAGTTCTGTGGATGCTCTACAAACACTTTCAAATGAAAGTTTATTTTTCTTTGCTCTGCTTAGGGGTACATAAACTGGTAACAAAGCCTAGAGAGCACAATGAGAATTCATTCAGTGAGTCAAGTTTCAAGCACCTAGCACAAACCGTGTTTGATTTAGATTTCCAAAAGCATGTATCACTATAGGGGAAAATGAAGTGAAACCTAAAAATCCAAAGTTTTCCTGCAAACGAACGTTTCAATCTAGAAGCACAAAATTTGAACAGCCAAGGGCAACTTGTATAGTTATCTCTCCTGTCAAATATCAAGAAGTTCGGGTGAAAAAATATTCGCTGAGATTCCAGTAAACTCATAGTTGTATGGAAGCTCTGCAAACACTTTCAAATGAAAGTGTATATTCATTGTCTCTGTTTAGAGCTACTTCAACAGGGAACAAAGAATATAGACCACACTGAGTACTAATCGAGTGTTTCAAGTTTCAAGCAGCAAGCAAAATCTGTGTTTCATTTAGAGTTCCAAATGCATGTATCCCTATAGGGGAAAACGAACTGTTCCTGCAATGGAACAATTGAACGTAGAAGAATGAAATTTGGGAAGCCAAGTACAACTGGTATATCAATCTTTCCTACCACGTATCAACAAGAATGGGTGAAAATTTTTTTTTCTGATATTCTTGTAAAATAAGATTTCTGAGGAAGCTCTGCAAGGCTTTAATATAAAAGTGTATTTCCTTTGTCTTTGCTTACAGCTACTTTAACAGGGAAAAAAGCTTAGAGAGCATACTGAGAACTCATTGACTGAGTCAAGTTTCAAGCAGCTAGCACAAACCATGTTTGATTTACAGTTCCAAATTCATGTAACCCTATAGGGTAAGAGGATTTTAAACCTAAAAATAAAGTGTTCCTGAAAATGAATGCGTCAAAGAAAAAACGAAATTTGGGCAGCCAAGAGCAACTGGTATACACATTTTTTTCCGGCTAAGTATCAACCAGTTCGGGTGAATAAATATTTGGTGAGATTCCAGTAAACTCAGAGTTCTGTGGAAGCATTGCAAATGCTTTCAAATGAAAGTGTATGTTCCTTGCGTCTGCTTAGAGCTAATACCACAGGTAACAAAGCATAGAGAGCACACCAAGAACTAATTGAGTGAGTCACGTTTGAAGAAGCTAGCACAAACCGTGTTTGATATACACTACCAAATGCATGTATCCCTATAAGGGAAAATGAAGTGAAACTTAAAATTCACAGTGCTCCTGCAAACGAACGCTTCAACACTGAAGAATGAAATTTGGGCAGCCAAGTTAAACCAGTATACTCATCTTTGCTGCCAAGTATCATCAAGTTGGGTGAAAAAATTTTGCTGAGATTCCAGTAAACTCAGAGTTCTGTGGAAGCTCTGCAAACACTTTAAAATGAAAGTATATTTTCCTTGCCTCTGCTTAGGGCTACTTCAACAGGAAATAAAGCCTAGAGAGTGCACTGAGAACAAACTGAGTGAGTCAAGTTTCTTGCAGCTAGTACAAACCTTGTTTGAGTTAGATTTCCAAATGCAAGTATCCCTACAGGGGAAAATAAAGTGAAACTTAAAAATTCAAAGTGTTCCTGAAAAGGAACAGTTTAACCTAGAAGAATGAAATTTGGGAAGCCAAGTGCAACTTGTATAGAGATCTTTCCTGCCATGTATCAACAAGAATGGGTGAAAAAAATTTTCTGATATTCTTGTAAATTAAGAGTTCTGTGGGAGCTCTGCAAACGCTTTAAAATGAAAGTGTATTTCCTTTGCCTTTGCTTACAGCTACTTTAACAGGGAAAAAAGCATAGAGAGCACACTGAGAACTCATTGACTGCATCAAGTTTAAAGCAGCTGGCAAAACCATGTTTGATTTACAGTTCCAAATTCATGTATCCCTATAGGGGAAAAGGAATTCAAAACTAAAAATAAAGTGTTCCTGAAAATCAATGCTTCAAACTGAAAAATGAAATTTGGGCAGCCAAGAGCAACTGGTATACACATTTTGAATTTTTAGTTTTAACTTCTTTTTTCCCTATAGGAATACATGCATTTGGAATGCTAAATCAAACACAGTTTGTGGTACAAGTTTGAAACTTGGCTCATTCAATTAGTTATCAGTGGCTCTTAATGCGTTGTCCATTGCTGAAGTATCCCAAAACAGAGGCAAGTAAAATACACTTTCTTATGGAAGTCTTTGCAGAGCTTCCACAAACCTCCCAAGTTTAATGAAATTTCAGCGAATATTTTTTTCACTTGATCTTGTTGATACTAGGTAAGAAAGATGAGTATACCAGTTGCATTTGGCTGCCAAGATTTCGTTCTTCTAAGTTTAATCATTTGCTTTCAGGAAGACTTTGAATTTTTTTGGTTTCTCTTCATTTTAACCTATAGGAATACATGACTTTGGAACTCTAAATCAAACACTGTTTGTGCCCGCTGCTTGAAACTTGACTCAATTAGTTCCTGGTGTACTCTCTGTGCTTTGTTCCCTGGTGAAGTGGTCCTAAGTGGAGGCAAGGAACATACGCTTTCCTTAGAAAGCATTTACAGAGCTTCAACAGAGCTCCAAGTTAACTGGAATCTCTGCAAATATTTACTCACCTGATCTTGATGATACTTGTCAGGAAAGATCAGTATACCAGTTGCACTTAGCTACCCAAATTTCGTTCTTCTAAGTTGAAAAGTTTGTTTGCAGGAACACTTTGAATTTTTAGGTTTCACTTCACATTTCATTATACGGATACATGCATTTGGAATTGTACATCAAACACGGTTGATGCTAGCTGCTTGAAACTGAAACTCACTCAACTAGTTCTCAGTGTGATCTCCATGCTTTGTTTTCTGTTGAATTAACCCTAAGCAGAGGTAAGGGCAAGAAACGTTCATTTGAAAGCATTTGCAGTGATTCCACAGAACTTTGAGTTTCCTGGAATCTCAGCAAATATTTTTCAACCTAACTTGTTGTTACTCGACAGGAAAGATAAGTAGACCGGTTGCATTTGGCTGCCCAAATTTAGATCTTCTAGGTTGAATAGTTCATATGCAGGAACACTTTGAAATTCTAGGTTTCACTTCATTTTCCCCTATAGGGATACATGCATTTGGAACTCTAACTCAAACGCAGTTTGTACTAGCTGCATGAAACTTGACTCACTCAGTTAGTTCTCAGTGCACTCTCTATGCTTTGTTTCCTGTTGAAGTATCCCTAAGCAGAGCTAAGGAAAATATATTTTCATTTTAAAGTGTTTGCAGAGCTTCTACAGAACTCTGAGTTTACTGGAATCTCAGCAAACTTTTTCACACGAACTTGATGATACTTGGCAGCAATGATGAGTATACTGGTTTAACTTGGCTGCCCAAATTTCGTTCTTCAGGGTTGAAGCCTTCGTTTGAAGGACCACTTTGAATTTTAAGTTTCACTTCCTTTTCCCAAACAGGGATACATGCGTTTGGAACTGTACACCAAACACGGTTTGTGCTAGCTTCTTGAAACTTGACTCACTCAATTAGTTCTCAGTGTGCTCTCTACGCTTTGTTCCCTGTGGTAGTAGCTCTAAGCAAATGAAAGGAACATACACTTTCATTTGAAAGCATTTGCAAAGCTTCCACAGAACTCTGAGTTTACTGGAATCTCAGCAAATATTTATTCACCCGAACTTGTTGATACTTGGTAGACAAAATGTGTATACCAGTTGCTCTTGGCAGCACAAATTTTGTTCTGCTAGGTTGAATCATTCCTTTGCAGGATGACTTTGATTAGTTAGGTTTTACTGCATTTTCCCCTATAGGGATACATGCTTTTGGAAATCTAAATCAAACACGGTTTGTGCTAGCTGCTTGAAACTTGACTCCCTGAATGAATTCTCATTGTGCTCTCTATGCTTTGTTACCGGTTTATGTACCCCTAAGCAGAGCAAAGAAAAATAAACTTTCCTTTGAAAGTGTTTTTAGAGCATCCACAGAACTCAGAGTTTACTGACTCTCAGCAAATATTTTTTCTTCCGATCTTGTTGATACATGGCAGCAAAAATGAGTATATGAGTTGCACTTGGCAGCCCAAATTGCGTAATCTGATGTTGAAGGGTTCCTTTGCAGGAACACTTTGAAATTTCAGGTTTAACTTCTTTTTTCCCTCTATGAATACATGCATTTGGAATGCTCAATCAAACACAGTTTGTGATACCTGTTTGAAACTTGGCCCACTCAATTTAGTTCTCAGGGGCTCTGTATGCATTGCCCCTGCTGAAGTATCCCCAAGCAGAGGCAAGGAAAATACACTTTCTTATGGAAGTCTTTGCAGAGCTTCCACAAAACTCCAAAGTTTACTGGAATTTCAGCAAATATTTTTTCACTTGATCTTGTTGATACTAGGTAAGAAAGATGAGCATACCTTTTGCATTTGGCTGCCAAAATTTCGTTCTTCTACGTTGAAGCATTTGCTTTCAGGAAGACATTGAATTCTGGGGGTTTCTCTTCATTTTAACCTATAGGAATACACGCATTTGGAACTCTAAATCAAACACTGTTTGTGCTAGCTGCTTGAAGCTTGACTCACTCAATTAGTTCCTGGTGTGCTCTCTGTGCTTTGTTCCCTGGTGAAGTGGTCCTAAGCGGAGGAAAGGAACATACGCTTTCCTTAGAAAGCATTTACATTGCTTCAACAGAGCTCCAAGTTAACTGGAATCTCTGCAAATATTTACTCACCTGATCTTGATGATACTTGTCAGGAAAGATGAGTATAGCAGTTGAACTTAGCTACCCAAATTGCGTTCTTCCAGGTTCAAAAGTTCGTTTGCAGGAACACTTTTGAATTTTTCGGCTTCACTTCACTTTTCCATATAGGGATACATGCATTTGGAATTATACATCAAACGCGGTTGATGCTAGCTGCTTGAAACTGAAACTCACTCAACTAGTCCTCAGTGTGATCTCTGTGCTTTGTTTTCTGTTGAAGTAACCCTAAGCCGAGGCTAGGGAAAGAAACTTTCATTTGAAAGCATTTGCAGTGATTCCACAGAACTTTGAGTTTCCTGGAATCTCAGGAAATATTTTTTCACCCTAAGTTGTTGTTACTCAACAGGAAAGATAAGTAGACCGGATGCATTTGGCTGCCCAAATTTAGATATTCTAGGTTGAATAGTTCGTTTGCAGGAACACTTTGAAGTCGTATGTTTCACTTCATTTTCCCCTATAGGGATACATGCATTTGGAACTCTAACTCAAACGCGGTTTGTATTAGATGCATGAAAGTTGACTCACTCGGTTAGTTCTCAGTGCGCTCTCTATGCTTTGTTTCCTGTTGAAGTAGCCCTAAGCAGTGGCAAGGAAAATATACTTTCATTTTCAAGTGTTTGCAGAGCTTCCACCGAACTCTGAGTTTACTGGAATCTCAGCAAAGTTTTTTCACCGGATCTTGATGATACTTGGCAGCAAAGATGAGTATACTGGTTTCACTTGGCTGCCCAAATTTCGTTCTTCAGGGTTGAAGCGTTCGTGGGCAGGAGCAGTTTGAATTTTAAGTTTCACTTCCTTTTTCCTTATAGGGATACATGCGTTTGGAACTGTATACCAAACACGGTTTGTGCTAGCTTCTTCAAACTTGACTCACTCAATTAGTTCTCTGTGTGCTCTCTACGCTTTGTTCCCTGTGGTAGTAGCTCTAAGCAGAGGCAAGGAACATACACTTTCATTTGAAAGCATTTGCAAAGCTTCCACAGAACTCTGAGTTTACTGGAATCTCAGCAAATATTTATTCACCCGAACTTGTTGATACTTGGTAGACAAAATGTGTATACCAGTTGCTCTTGGCAGCACAAATTTTCTTCTGCTAGGTTGAATCATTCCTTTGCAGGATGACTTTGATTAGTTAGGTTTTACTGCATTTTCCCTTATAGGGATACATGCTTTTGGAAATCTAAATCAAACACGGTTTGTGCTAGCTGCTTGAAACTTGACTCCCTGAATGAATTCTTGTTGTGCTCTCTATGCTTTGTTACCGGTTTATGTACCCCTAAGCAGAGCAAAGAAAAATAAACTTTCCTTGGAAAGTGTTTGTAGAGCATCCACAGAACTCAGAGTTTACTGACTCTCAGCAAATATTTTTTCACCCGATCTTGTTGATACTTGGCAGCAAAAATGAGTATATGAGTTGCACTTGGCAGCCCAAATTGCGTAATCTTATGTTGAAGGGTTCCTTTGCAGGAACACTTTGAATTTTCAGGTTGAACTTCTTTTTTCCCTCTATGAATACATGCATTTGGAATGCTCAATCAAACACAGTTTGTGATACCTGTTTGAAACTTGGCCCACTCAATTTAGTTCTCAGTGGCTCTGTATGCATTGTCCACTGCTGAAGTATCCCCAAGCAGAGGCAAGGAAAATACACTTTCTTATGGAAGTCTTTGCAGAGCTTCCACAAAACTCCAAAGTTTACTGGAATTTCAGCAAATATTTTTTCACTTGATCTTGTTGATACTAGGTAAGAAAGATGAGCATACCTTTTGCATTTGGCTGCCAAAATTTCGTTCTTCTACGTTGAAGCATTTGCTTTCAGGAAGACATTGAATTCTGGGGGTTTCTCTTCATTTTAACCTATAGGAATACACGCATCTGGAACTCTAAATCAAACACTGTTTGTGCTAGCTGCTTGAAGCTTGACTCACTCAATTAGTTCCTGGTGTCCTCTCTGTGCGTTGTTCCCTGGTGAAGTGGTCCTAAGCGGAGGAAAGGAACATACGCTTTCCTTAGAAAGCATTTACATTGCTTCAACAGAGCTCCAAGTTAACTGGAATCTCTGCAAATATTTACTCACCTGATCTTGATGATACTTGTCAGGAAAGATGAGTATAGCAGTTGAACTTAGCTACCCAAATTTCGTTCTTCCAGGTTCAAAAGTTCGTTTGCAGGAACACTTTTGAATTTTTCGGCTTCACTTCACTTTTCCATATAGGGATACATGCATTTGGAATTATACATCAAACGCGGTTGATGCTAGCTGCTTGAAACTGAAACTCACTCAACTAGTCCTCAGTGCGATCTCTGTGCTTTGTTTTCTGTTGAAGTAACCCTAAGCCGAGGCTAGGGAAAGAAACTTTCATTTGAAAGCATTTGCAGTGATTCCACAGAACTTTGAGTTTCCTGGAATCTCAGCAAATATTTTTTCACCCTAACTTGTTGTTACTCGACAGGAAAGATAAGTAGACCGGATGCATTTGGCTGCCCAAATTTAGATCTTCTAGGTTGAATAGTTCGTTTGCAGGAACACTTTGAAGTCGTAGGTTTCACTTCATTTTCCCCTACAGGGATACATGCATTTGGAACTCTAACTCAAACGCGGTTTGTATTAGATGCAAGAAAGTTGACTCACTTGGTTAGTTCTCAGTGCGCTCTCTATGCTTTGTTTCCTGTTGAAGTAGCCCTAAGCAGTGGCAAGGAAAATATATTTTCATTTTCAAGTGTTTGCAGAGCTTCCACCGAACTCTGAGTTTACTGGAATCTC
Source organism: Marmota flaviventris (assembly GCF_047511675.1). Taxonomy (NCBI): domain Eukaryota; kingdom Metazoa; phylum Chordata; class Mammalia; order Rodentia; family Sciuridae; genus Marmota; species Marmota flaviventris. The sequence continues at coordinate 12,747 of NW_027287925.1, forward strand.
AGCAAAGTTTTTTTCACCGGATCTTGATGATACTTGGCAGTAAAGATGAGTATACTGGTTTCACTTGGCTGCCCAAATTTCGTTCTTCAGGGTTGAAGCGTTCGTGGGCAGGAGCACTTTGAATTTTTAGTTTCACTTCCTTTTTCCTTATAGGGATACATGCGTTTGGAACTGAATACCAAACACGGTTTGTGCTAGCTACTTCAAACACGACTCACTCAATTAGTTCTCGGTGTGCTCTCTACGCTTTGTTCCCTGTGGGAGTAGCTCTAAGCAGAGGCAAGGAACATACACTTTCATTTGAAAGCATTTGCAAAGCTTCCACAGAACTCTGAGTTTACTGGAATCTCAGCAAATATTTATTCACCCGAACTTGTTGATCCTTGGTAGAAAAAAAGTGTATACCAGTAGCTCTTGGCAGCACAAATTTTCTTCTGCTAGGTTCAATCATTCCTTTGCAGGATGACTTTGATTAGTTAGGTTTTAATATATTTTCCACTATAGGGATACATGCTTTTGGAAATCTAAATCAAACACGGTTTGTGCTAGCTGCTTGAAACATTACTCCCTGAATGAATTCTCTTTGTGCTCTCTATGCTTTGTTTCCGGTTTATGTACCCGTAAGCAGAGCAAAGAAAAATAAACTTTCATTGAAAAGTGTTTGTAGAGCATCCACAGAACTCAGAGTTTACTGACTCTCAGCAAATATTTTTTCACCCGATCTTGTTGATACTTGGCAGCAAAAATGAGTATATGAGTTGCACTTGGCAGCCCAAATTGCGTAATCTTATGTTGAAGGGTTCCTTTGCAGGAACACTTTGAATTTTCAGGTTGAACTTCTTTTTTCCCTCTATGAATACATGCATTTGGAATGCTCAATCCAACACAGTTTGTGATACCTGTTTGAAACTTGGCCCACTCAATTTAGTTCTCAGGGGCTCTGTATGCGTTGTCCACTGCTGAAGTATCCCCAAGCAGAGGCAAGGAAAATACACTTTCTTATGGAAGTCTTTGCAGAGCTTCCACAAAACTCCAAAGTTTACTGGAATTTCAGCAAATATTTTTTCACTTGATCTTGTTGATACTAGGTAAGAAAGATGAGCATACCTTTTGCATTTGGCTGCCAAAATTTCGTTCTTCTACGTTGAAGCATTTGCTTTCAGGAAGACATTGAATTCTGGGGGTTTCTCTTCATTTAAACCTATAGGAATACACGCATTTGGAACTCTAAATCAAACACTGTTTGTGCTAGCTGCTTGAAGCTTGACTCACTCAATTAGTTCCTGGTGTGCTCTCTGTGCTTTGTTCCCTGGTGAAGTGGTCCTAAGCGGAGGCAAGGAACATACGCTTTCCTTAGAAAGCATTTACAGTGCTTCAACAGAGCTCCAAGTTAACTGGAAACTCTGCAAATATTTACTCACCTGATCTTGATGATACTTGTCAGGAAAGATGAGAATAGCAGTTGCACTTAGCTACCCAAATTTCGTTCTTCGAGGTTCAAAAGTTCGTTTGCAGGAGCACTTTTGAACTTTTAGGCTTCACTTCACTTTTCCTTATAGGGATACATGCATTTGGAATTATACATTAAACGCCGTTGATGCTAGCTGCTTGAAACTGAAACTCACTCAACTAGTTCTCAGTGCGATCTCTGTGCTTTGTTTTCTGTTGAAGTAACCCTAAGCCGAGGCTAGGGAAAGAAACTTTCATTTGAAAGCATTTGCAGTGATTCCACAGAACTTTGAGTTTCCTGGAATCTCAGCAAATATTTTTTCACCCTAACTTTTTGTTACTCGACAGGAACGATAAGTAGACCGGTTGCATTTGGCTGCCCAAATTTAGATCTTCTAGGTTGAATAGTTCGTTTGCAGGAACACGTTGAAGTCGTAGGTTTCACTTCATTTTCCCCTATAGGGATACATGCATTTGGAACTCTAACTCAAACGCGGTTTGTACTAGCTGCATGAAACTTGACTCACTCGGTTAGTTCTCAGTGCGCTCTCTATGCTTTGTTTCCTGTTGAAGTAGCCCTAAGCAGTGGCCAGGAATATATACTTTCATTTTCAAGTGTTTGCAGAGCTTCCACCGAACTCTGAGTTTACTGGAATCGCAGCAAAGTTTTTTTCACCGGATCTTGATGATACTTGGCAGCAAAGATGAGTATACTGGTTTCACTTGGCTGCCCAAATTTCGTTCTTCAGGGTTGAAGCGTTCCTGTGCAGGAGCACTTTGAATTTTAAGTTTCACTTCCTTTTTCCTTATAGGGATACATGCGTTTGGAACTGTATACCAAACACGGTTGGTGCTAGCTTCTTCAAACACGACTCACTCAATTAGTTCTCAGTGTGCTCTCTACGCTTTGTTCCCTGTGGTAGTAGCTCTAAGCAGAGGTAAGGAACATACACTTTCATTTGAAAGCATTTGCAAAGCTTCCACAGAACTCTGAGTTTACTGGAATCTCAGCAAATATTTATTCACCCGAACTTGTGGATACTTGGTAGAAAAAAAGGGTATACCAGTTGCTCTTGGCAGCACAAATTTTGTTCTGCTAGGTTGAATCATTCCTTTGCAGGATGACTTTGATTAGTTAGGTTTTACTGCATTTTCCCCTATAGGGATACATGCTTCTGGAAAACTAAATCAAACACGGTTTGTGCTAGCTGCTTGAAACTTGACTCCCTGAATGAATTCTCGTTGTGCTCTCTATGCTTTGTTACCAGTTTATGTTCCCCTAAGCAGAGCAAAGAAAAATAACCTTTCCTTTGAAAATGTTTGTAGAGCATCCACAGAACTCAGAGTTTACTGACTCCCAGCAAATATTTTTTCACCCGATCTTGTTGATACTTGGCAGCAAAAATGAGTATATGAGTTGCACTTGGCAGCCCAAATTGCGTAATCTTTTGTTGAAGGGTTCCTTTGCAGGAACACGTTGAATTTTCAGGTTTAACTTCTTTTTTCCCTCTATGAATACCTGCATTTGGAATGCTCAATCAAACACAGTTTGTGATACCTGTTTGAAACTTGGCCCACTCAATTTAGTTCTCAGGGGCTCTGTATGCATTGTCCCCTGCTGAAGTATCCCCAAGCAGAGGCAAGGAAAATACACTTTCTTATGGAAGTCTTTGCAGAGCTTCCACAAAACTCCAAAGTTTACTGGAATTTCAGCGAATATTTTTTCACTTGATCTTGTTGATACTAGGTAAGAAAGATGAGCATACCAGTTGCATTTGGCTGCCAAAATTTCGTTCTTCTACGTTGACGCATTTGCTTTCAGGAAGACATTGAATTCTGGGGGTTTCTCTTCATTTTAACCTATAGGAATACACGCATTTGGAACTCTAAATCAAACACTGTTTGTGCTAGCTGCTTGAAGCTTGACTCACTCAATTAGTTCCTGGTGTGCTCTCTGTGCTTTGTTCCCTGGTGAAGTGGTCCTAAGCGGAGGTAAGGAACATACGCTTTCCTTAGAAAGCATTTACAGTGCTTCAACAGAGCTCCAAGTTAACTGGAATCTCTGCAAATATTTACTCACCTGATCTTGATGATACTTGTCAGGAAAGATGAGTATAGCAGTTGCACTTAGCTACCCAAATTTCGTTCTTCGAGGTTCAAAAGTTCGTTTGCAGGAACACTTTTGAATTTTTAGGCTTCACTTCACTTTTCCTTATAGGGATACATGCATTTGGAATTATACATCAAACGCCGTTGATGCTAGCTGCTTGAAACTGAAACTCACTCAACTAGTTCTCAGTGCGATCTCTGTGCTTTGTTTTCTGTTGTAGTAACCCTAATCCGAGGCTAGGGAAAGAAACTTTCATTTGAAAGCATTTGCAGTGATTCCACAGAACTTTGAGTTTCCTGGAATCTCAGCAAATATTTTTTCACCCTAACTTGTTGTTACTCGACAAGAAAGATAAGTAGACCGGTTGCATTTGGCTGCCCAAATTTAGATCTTCTAGGTTGAATAGTTCGTTTGCAGGAACACTTTGAAGTCGTAGGTTTCACTTCATTTTCCCCTATAGGGATACATGCATTTGGAACTCTAACTCAGACGCGGTTTGTACTAGCTGCACGAAACTTGACTCACTTGGTTAGTTCTCAGTGCGCTCTCTATGCTTTGTTTCCTGTTGAAGTAGCCCTAAGCAGTGGCAAGGAAAATATACTTTCATTTTCAAGTGTTTGCAGAGCTTCCACCGAACTCTGAGTTTACTGGAATCTCAGCAAAGTTGTTTTCACCGGATCTTGATGATACTTGGCAGCAAAGATGAGTATACTGGTTTCACTTGGCTGCCCAAATTTCGTTCTTCAGGGTTAAAGCGTTCGTGTGCAGGAGCACTTTGAATTTTAAGTTTCATTACCTTTTTCCTTATAGGGATACATGCGTTTGGAACTGTATACCAAACACGGTTTCTGCTAGCTTCTTCAAACACGACTCACTCAATTAGTTCTCGGTGTGCTCTCTACACTTTGTTCCCTGTGGTAGTAGCTCTAAGCAGAGGCAAGGAACATACACTTTCATTTGAAAGCATTTGCAAAGCTTCCACAGAACTCTGAGTTTACTGGAATCTCAGCAAATATTTATTCACCCGAACTTGTGGATACTTGGTTGAAAAAAAGGGTATACCAGTTGCTCTTGGCAGCACAAATTTTGTTCTGCTAGGTTGAATCATTCCTTTGCAGGATGACTTTGATTAGTTAGGTTTTACTGCATTTTCACCTATAGGGATACATGCTTTTGGAAATCTAAATCAAACACGGTTTGTGCTAGCTGCTTGAAACTTGACTCCCTGAATGAATTCTCGTTGTGCTCTCTATGCTTTGTTACCGGTTTATGTACCCCTAAGCAGAGCAAAGAAAAATAAACCTTCATATGAAAGTGTTTGTAGAGCATCCACAGAACTCAGAGTTTACTGACTCTCAGCAAATATTTTTTCACCCGATCTTGTTGATACTTGGCAGCAAAAATGAGTATATGAGTTGCACTTGGCAGCCCAAATTGCGTAATCTTATGTTGAAGGGTTCCTTTGCAGGAACACTTTGAATTTTCAGGTTTAACTTCTTTTTTCCCTCTATGAATACATGCATTTGGAATGCTCAATCCAACACAGTTTGTGATACCTGTTTGAAACTTGGCCCACTCAATTTAGTTCTCAGGGGCTCTGTATGCATTGTCCCCTGCTGAAGTATCCCCAAGCAGAGGCAAGGAAAATACACTTTCTTATGGAAGTCTTTGCAGAGCTTCCACAAAACTCCAAAGTTTACTGGAATTTCAGCGAATATTTTTTCACTTGATCTTGTTGATACTAGGTAAGAAAGATGAGCATACCAGTTGCATTTGGCTGCCAAAATTTCGTTCTTCTACAATGAAGCATTTGCTTTCAGGAAGACATTGAATTCTGGGGGTTTCTCTTCATTTTAACCTATAGGAATACACGCATTTGGAACTCTAAAGCAAACACTGTTTGTGCTAGCTGCTTGAAGCTTGACTCACTCAATTAGTTCCTGGTGTGCTCTCTGTGCTTTGTTCCCTGGTGAAGTGGTCCTAAGCCGAGGCAAGGAACATACGCTTTCCTTAGAAAGCATTTACAGTGCTTCAACAGAGCTCCAAGTTAACTGGAATCTCTGCAAATATTTACTCACCTGATCTTGATGATACTTGTCAGGAATGATGAGTATAGCAGTTGCACTTAGCTACCCAAATTTCGTTCTTCCAGGTTCAAAAGTTCGTTTGCAGGAACACTTTAGAATTTTTAGGCTTCACTTCACTTTTCCTCATAGGGATACATGCATTTGGAATTATACATCAAACGCGGTTGATGCTAGCTGCTTGAAACTGAAACTCACTCAACTAGTTCTCAGTGCGATCTCTGTGCTTTGTTTTCTGTTGAAGTAACCCTAAGCCGAGGCTAGGGAAAGAAACTTTCATTTGAAAGCATTTGCAGTGATTCCACAGAACTTTGAGTTTCCTGGCATCTCAGCAAATATTTTTTCACCCTAACTTGTTGTTACTCGACAGGAAAGATAAGTAGACCGGTTGCATTTGGCTGCCCAAATTTAGATCTTCTAGGTTGAATAGTTCGTTTGCAGCAACACTTTGAAGTCGTAGGTTTCACTTCATTTTCCCCTATAGGGATACATGCATTTGGAACTCTAACTCAGACGCGGTTTGTACTAGCTGCACGAAACTTGACTCACTCGGTTAGTTCTCAGTGCGCTCTCTATGCTTTGTTTCCTGTTGAAGTAGCCCTAAGCAGTGGCAAGGAAAATATACTTTCATTTTCAAGTGTTTGCAGAGCTTCCACCGAACTCTGAGTTTACTGGAATCTCAGCAAAGTTTTTTTCCCCGGATCTTGATGATACTTGGCAGCAAAGATGAGTATACTGGTTTCACTTGGCTGCCCAAATTTCGTTCTTCAGGGTTGAAGCGTTCGTGTGCAGGAGCACTTTGAATTCTAAGTTTCACTTCCTTTTTCCTTATAGGGATACATGCGTTTGGAACTGTATACCAAACACGGTTGGTGCTAGCTTCTTCAAACACGACTCACTCAATTAGTTCTTGGTGTGCTCCCTACGCTTTGTTCCCTGTGGTAGTAGCTCTAAGCAGAGGCAAGGAACATACACTTTCATTTGAAAGCATTTGCAAAGCTTCCACAGAACTCTGAGTTTACTGGAATCTCAGCGAATATTTATTCACCCGAACTTGTTGATACTTGGTAGAAAAAAAGTGTATGCCAGTTGCTCTTGGCAGCACAAATTTTGTTCTGCTAGGTTGAATCATTCCTTTGCAGGATGACTTTGACTAGTTAGGTTTTACTGCATTTTCCACAATAGGGATACATGCTTTTGGAAATCTAAATCAAACACGGTTTGTGCTAGCTGCTTACAACTTGACTCCCTGAATGAATTCTCGTTGTGCTCTCTATGCTTTGTTACCGGTTTATGTACCCCTAAGCAGAGCAAAGAAAAATAAACTTTCCTTTGAAAGTGTTTGTAGAGCATCCACAGAACTCAGAGTTTACTGACTCTCAGCAAATATTTTTTCACCCGATCTTGTTGATACTTGGCACCAAAAATGAGTATATGAGTTGCACTTGGCAGCCCAAATTGCGTAATCTTATGTTGATGGGTTCCTTTGCAGGAACACTTTGAATTTTCAGGTTTAACTTCTTTTTTCCCTCTATGAATACATGCATTTGGAATGCTCAATCCAACACAGTTTGTGATACCTGTTTGAAACTTGGCCCACTCAATTTAGTTCTCAGGGGCTCTGTATGCATTGTCCCCTGCTGAAGTATCCCCAGGCAGAGGCAAGGAAAATACACTTTCTTATGGAAGTCTTTGCAGAGCTTCCACAAAACTCCTAAGTTTACTGGAATTTCAGCGAATATTTTTTCACTTGACCTTGTTGATACTAGGTAAGAAAGATGAGCATACCAGTTGCATTTGGCTGCTAAAATTTCCTTCTTCAACGTTGAAGCATTTGCTTTCAGGAAGACATTGAATTCTGGGGGTTTCTCTTCATTTTAACCTATAGGAATACAAGCATTTGGAACTCTAAATCAAACACTGTTTGTGCTAGCTGCTTGAAGCTTGACTCACTCAATTAGTTCCTGGTGTGCTCTCTGTGCTTTGTTCCCTGGTGAAGTGGTCCTAAGCCGAGGCAAGGAACATACGCTTTCCTTAGAAAGCATTTACAGTGCTTCAACAGAGCTCCAAGTTAACTGGAAACTCTGCAAATATTTACTCACCTGATCTTGATGATACTTGTCAGGAAAGATGAGTATAGCAGTTGCACTTAGCTACCCAAATTTCGTTCTTCCAGGTTCAAATGTTCGTTTGCAGGAACACTTTTGAATTTTTAGGCTTCACTTCACTTTTCCTTATAGGGATACATGCATTTGGAATTATACATCAAACACGGTTGATGGTAGCTGCTTGAAACTGAAACTCACTCAACTAGTTCTCAGTGCGATCTCTGTGCTTTGTTTTCTGTTGAAGTAACCCTAAGCTGAGGCTAGGGAAAGAAACTTTCATTTGAAAGCATTTGCAGTGATTCCAAAGAACTTTGAGTTTCCTGGAATCTCAGCAAATATTTTTTCACCCTAACTTTTTGTTACTCGACAGGAAAGATAAGTAGACCGGTTGCATTTGGCTGCCCAAATTTAGATCTTCTAGGTTGAATAGTTCGTTTGCAGGAACACGTTGAAGTCGTAGGTTTCACTTCATTTTCCTCTTTAGGGATACATGCATTTGGAACTCTAACTCAAACGCGGTTTGTACTAGCTGCATGAAACTTGACTCACTCGGTTAGTTCTCAGTGCGCTCTCTATGCTTTGTTTCCTGTTGAAGTAGCACTAAGCAGTGGCAAGGAAAATATACCCTCATTTTCAAGTGTTTGCAGAGCTTCCACCGAACTCTGAGTTTACTGGAATCGCAGCAAAGTTTTTTTCACCAGATCTTGATGATACTTGGCAGCAAAGATGAGTATACTGGTTTCACTTGGCTGCCCAAATTTCGTTCTTCAGGGTTGAAGCGTTCGTGTGCAGGAGCACTTTGAATTTTAAGTTTCACTTCCTTTTTCCTTATAGGGATACATGCGTTTGGAACTGTATACCAAACACTGTTTGTGCTAGGTTCTTCAAACACGACTCACTCAATTAGTTCTCGGTGTGCTCTCTACGCTTTGTTCCCTGTGGTAGTAGCTCTAAGGAGAGGTAAGGAACATACACATTCATTTGAAAGCATTTGCAAAGCTTCCACAGAACTCTGAGTTTACTGGAATCTCAGCAAATATTTATTCACCCGAACTTGTTGATACTTGGTAGACAAAATGTGTATACCAGTTGCTCTTGGCAGCACAAATTTTGTTCTGCTAGGTTGAATCATTCCTTTGCGGGATGACTTTGATTAGTTAGATTAGTTAGGTTATACTGCATTTTCCCCTATAGGGATACATGCTTTTGGAAATCTAAATCAAACACGGTTTGTGCTAGCTGCTTGAAACTTGACTCCCTGAATGAATTCTTGTTGTGCTCTCTATGCTTTGTTACCGGTTTATGTACCCCTAAGCAGAGCAAAGAAAAATAAACTTTCCTTTGAAAGTGTTTGTAGAGCATCCACAGAACTCAGTGTTTACTGACTCTCAGCAAATATTTTTTCACCCGATCTTGTTGATACTTGGCAGCAAAAATGAGTATATGAGTTGCACTTGGCAGCCCAAATTGCGTAATCTTATGTTGAAGGGTTCCTTTGCAGGAACACTTTGAATTTTCAGGTTTAACTTCTTTTTTCCCTCTATGAATACATGCATTTGGAATGCTCAATCAAACACAGTTTGTGATACCTGTTTGAAACTTGGCCCACTCAATTTAGTTCTCAGGGGCTCTGTATGCATTGTCCATTGCTGAAGTATCCCCAAGCAGAGGCAAGGAAAATACACTTTCTTATGGAAGTCTTTGCAGAGCTTCCACAAAACTCCCAAGTTTACTGGAATTTCAGCGAATATTTTTTCACTTGATCTTGTTGATACTAGGTAAGAAAGATGAGCATACCAGTTGCATTTGGCTGCCAAAATTTCGTTCTTCTACATTGACGCATTTGCTTTCAGGAAGACATTGAATTCTGGGGTTTCTCTTAATTTTAACCTATAGGAATACACGCATTTGGAACTCTAAATCAAACACTGTTTGTGCTAGCTGCTTGAAGCTTGACTCACTCAATTAGTTCCTGGTGTGCTCTCTGTGCTTTGTTCCCTGGTGAAGTGGTCCTAAGTGGAGGCAAGGAACATACGCTTTCCTTAGAAAGCATTTACAGTGCTTCAACAGAGCTCCAAGTTAACTGGAAACTCTGCAAATATTTACTCACCTGATCTTGATGATACTTGTCAGGAAAGATGAGTATAGCAGTTGCACTTAGCTACCCAAATTTCGTTCTTCCAGGTTCAAATGTTCGTTTCCAGGAACACTTTTGAATTTTTAGGCTTCACTTCACTTTTCCTTATAGGGATACATGCATTTGGAATTATACATCAAACACGGTTGATGCTAGCTGCTTGAAACTGAAACTCACTCAACTAGTTCTCAGTGCGATCTCTGTGCTTTGTTTTCTGTTGAAGTAACCCTAAGCCGAGGCTAGGGAAAGAAACTTTCATTTGAAAGCATTTGCAGTGATTCCACAGAACTTTGAGTTTCCTGGAATCTCAGCAAATATTTTTTCACCCTAACTTTTTGTTACTCGACAGGAACGATAAGTAGACCGGTTGCATTTGGCTGCCCAAATTTAGATCTTCTAGGTTGAATAGTTCGTTTGCAGGAACACGTTGAAGTCGTAGGTTTCACTTCATTTTCCCCTTTAGGGATACATGCATTTGGAACTCTAACTCAAACGCGGTTTGTACTAGCTGCATGAAACTTGACTCACTCGGTTAGTTCTCAGTGCGCTCTCTATGCTTTGTTTCCTGTTGAAGTAGCACTAAGCAGTGGAAAGGAAAATATACTTTCATTTTCAAGTGTTTGCAGAGCTTCCACCGAACTCTGAGTTTACTGGAATCGCAGCAAAATTTTTTTCCCCGGATCTTGATGATACTTGGCAGCAAAGATGAGTATACTGGTTTCACTTGGCTGCCCAAATTTCGTTCTTCAGGGTTGAAGCGTTCGTGTGCAAGAGCACTTTGAATTTTAAGTTTCATTACCTTTTTCCTTATAGGGATACATGCGTTTGGAACTGTATACCAAACACGGTTTCTGCTAGCTTCTTCAAACTTGACTCACTCAATTAGTTCTCAGTGTGCTCTCTACGCTTTGTTCCCTGTGGTAGTAGCTCTAAGGAGAGGTAAGGAACATACACATTCATTTGAAAGCATTTGCAAAGCTTCCACAGAACTCTGAGTTTACTGGAATCTCAGCAAATATTTATTCACCCGCACTTGTTGATACTTGGTAGAAAAAAAGTGTATACCAGTTGCTCTTGGCAGCACAAATTTTGTTCTGCTAGGTTGAATCATTCCTTTGCGGGATGACTTTGATTAGTTAGATTAGTTAGGTTATACTGCATTTTCCCCTATAGGGATACATGCTTTTGGAAATCTAAATCAAACACGGTTTGTGCTAGCTGCTTGAAACTTGACTCCCTGAATGAATTCTTGTTGTGCTCTCTATGCTTTGTTACCGGTTTATGTACCCCTAAGCAGAGCAAAGAAAAATAAACTTTCCTTTGAAAGTGTTTGTAGAGCATCCACAGAACTCAGTGTTTACTGACTCTCAGCAAATATTTTTTCACCCGATCTTGTTGATACTTGGCAGCAAAAATGAGTATATGAGTTGCACTTGGCAGCCCAAATTGCGTAATCTTATGTTGAAGGGTTCCTTTGCAGGAACACTTTGAATTTTCAGGTTTAACTTCTTTTTTCCCTCTATGAATACATGCATTTGGAATGCTCAATCAAACACAGTTTGTGATACCTGTTTGAAACTTGGCCCACTCAATTTAGTTCTCAGGGGCTCTGTATGCATTGTCCCTTGCTGAAGTATCCCCAAGCAGAGGCAAGGAAAATACACTTTCTTATGGAAGTCTTTGCAGAGCTTCCACAAAACTCCCAAGTTTACTGGAATTTCAGCGAATATTTTTTCACTTGATCTTGTTGATACTAGGTAAGAAAGATGAGCATACCAGTTGCATTTGGCTGCCAAAATTTTGTTCTTCTACATTGACGCATTTGCTTTCAGGAAGACATTGAATTCTGTGGGTTTCTCTTCATTTTAACCTATAGGAATACACGCATTTGGAACTCTAAATCAAACACTGTTTGTGCTAGCTGCTTGAAGCTTGACTCACTAAATTAGTTCCTGGTGTGCTCTCTGTGCTTTGTTCCCTGGTGAAGTGGTCCTAAGCGGAGGCAAGGAACATACGCTTTCCTTAGAAAGCATTTACAGTGCTTCAACAGAGCTCCAAGTTAACTGGAAACTCTGCAAATATTTACTCACCTGATCTTGATGATACTTGTCAGGAAAGATGAGTATAGCAGTTGCACTTAGCTCCCCAAATTTCGTTCTTCCAAGTTCAAAAGTTCGTTTGCAGGAACACTTTTGAATTTTTAGGTTTCACTTCACTTTTCCTTATAGGGATACATGCATTTGGAATTATACATCAAACACAGTTGATGCTTGCTGCTTGAAACTGAAACTCACTCAACTAGTTCTCAGTGCGATCTCTGTGCTTTGTTTTCTGTTGAAGTAACCCTAAGCCGAGGCTAGGGAAAGAAACTTTCATTTGAAAGCATTTGCAGTGATTCCACAGAACTTTCAGTTTCCTGGAATCTCAGCAAATATTTTTTCACCCTAACTTGTTGTTACTCGAGAGGAAAGATAAGTAGACCGGTTGCATTTGGCTGCCCAAATTTAGATCTTCTAGGTTGAATAGTTCGTTTGCAGGAACACTTTGAAGTCGTAGGTTTCACTTCATTTTCCCCTATAGGGATACATGCATTTGGAACTCTAACTCAAACGCGGTTTGTACTAGCTGCATGAAACTTGACTCACTCGGTTAGTTCTCAGTGCGCTCTCTATGCTTTGTTTCCTGTTGAAGTAGCCCTAAGCAGTGGCAAGGAAAATATACTTTCATTTTCAAGTGTTTGCAGAGCTTCCACCGAACTCTGAGTTTCCTGGAATTGCAGCAAAATTTTTTTCTCCGGATCTTGATGATACTTGGCAGCAAAGATGAGTATACTGGTTTGACTTGGCTGCCCAAATTTCGTTCTTCAGGGTTGAAGCGTTCATGTGCAGGAGCACTTTGAATTCTAAGTTTCACTTCCTTTTTCCTTATAGGGATACATGCGTTTGGAACTGTATAACAAACACGGTTGGTGCTAGCTTCTTCAAACTTGAGTCACTCAATTAGTTCTCGGTGTGCTCTGTACACTTTGTTCCCTGTGGTAGTATCTCTAAGCAGATGCAAGGAACATACACTTTCATTTGAAAGCATTTGCAAAGCTTCCACAGAACTCTGAGTTTACTGGAATCTCAGCAAATATTTTGTTGATACTTGGTAGACAAAATGTGCATACCAGTTGCTCTTGGCAGCTCAAATTTTGATCTGCTAGGTTGAATCATTCCTTTGCAGGATGACTTTGATTTGTTAGGTTTTACTGCATTTTCCCCTATAGGGATACATGCTTTTGGAAATCTAAATCAAACACGGTTTGTGCTAGCTGCTTGAAACTTGACTCCCTGAATGAATTCTCGTTGTGCTCTCTATGCTTTGTTTCCGGTTTATGTACCCCTAAGCAGAGCAAAGAAAAAAAAACTTTCACTTGAAAATGTTTGTAGAGCATCCACAGAACTCAGAGTTTACTGACTCTCAGCAAATATTTTTTCACCCGATCTTGTTGATACTTGGAAGCAAAAATGAGTGTATGAGTTGCACTTGGCAGCCCAAATTGCGTAATCTTATGTTGAAGGGTTCCTTTGCAGGAACACTTTGAATTTTCAGGTTTAACTTCTTTTTTCCCTCTATGAATACATTCATTTGGAATGCTCAATCAAACACAGTTTGTTATACCTGTTCAAACTTGGCCCACTCAATTTAGTTCTCAGGGGCTCTGTATGCATTGTCCCCTGCTGAAGTATCCCCAAGCAGAGGCAAGGAAAATACACTTTCTTATGGAAGTCTTTGCAGAGCTTCCACAAAACTCCCAAGTTTACTGGAATTTCAGCGAATATATTTTCACTTGATCTTGTTGATACTAGGTAAGAAAGATGAGCATACCAGTTGCATTTGGCTGCCAAAATTTCGTTCTTCTACGTTGACGCATTTGGCTTTCAGGAAGACTTTGAATTCTGGGGGTTTCTCTTCATTTTAACCTATAGGAATACACGCATTTGGAACTCTAAATCAAACACTGTTTGTGCTAGCTGCTTGAAGCTTGACTCACTCAATTAGTTCCTGGTGTGCTCTCTGTGCTTTGTTCCCTGGTGAAGTCGTCCTAAGCGGAGGCAAGGAACATACGCTTTCCTTCGAAAGCATTTACAGTGCTTCAACAGAGCTCCAAGTTAACTGGAAACTCTGCAAATATTTACTCACCTGATCTTGATGATACTTGTCAGGAAAGATGAGTATAGCAGTTGCACTTAGCTACCCAAATTTCATTCTTCCAGGTTCAAAAGTTCGTTTGCAGGAACACTTTTGAATTTTTAGGCTTCACTTCACTTTTCCTTATAGGGATACATGCATTTGGAATTATACATCAAACGCGGTTGATGCTAGCTGCTTGAAACTGAAACTCACTCAACTAGTTCTCAGTGCGATCTCTGTGCTTTGTTTTCTGTTGAAGTAACCCTAAGCCGAGGCTAGGGAAAGAAACTTTCATTTGAGAGCATTTGCAGTGATTCCACAGAACTTTGAGTTTCCTGGAATCTCAGCAAATATTTTTTCACCCTAACTTGTTGTTACTCCACAGGAAAGTAGACCGGTTGCATTTGGCTGCCCAAATTTAGATCTTCTAGGTTGAATAGTTCGTTTGCAGGAACACTTTGAAGTCGTAGGTTTCACTTCATTTTCCCCTATAGGGATACATGCATTTGGAACTCTAACTCAGACGCGGTTTGTACTAGCTGCACGAAACTTGACTCACTCGGTTAGTTCTCAGTGCGCTCTCTATGCTTTGTTTCCTGTTGAAGTAGCCCTAAGCCGTGGCAAGGAAAATATACTTTCATTTTCAAGTGTTTGCAGAGCTTCCACCGAACTCTGAGTTTACTGGAATCTCAGCAAAGTTTTTTTCACCGGATCTTGATGATACTTGGCAGCAAAGATGACTATACTGGTTTCACTTGGCTGCCCAAATTTCGTTCTTCAGGGTTGAAGCGTTCGTGTGCAGGAGCACTTTGAATTTGAAGTTTCACTTCCTTTTTCCTTATAGGGATACATGCGTTTGGAACTGTATACCAAACACGGTTGGTGCTAGCTTCTTCAAACACGACTCACTCAATTAGTTCTCGGTGTGCTCTCTACGCTTTGTTCCCTGTGGTAGTAGCTCTAAGCAGAGGCAAGGAACATACACTTTCATTTGAAAGCATTTGCAAAGCTTCCACAGAACTCTGAGTTTACTGGAATCTCAGCAAATATTTATTCTTCCGAACTTGTTGATACTTTGTAGAAAAAAAGTGTATACCGGTTGCTCTTGGCAGCACAAATTTTGTTCTGCTAGGTTGAATCATTCCTTTGCAGGATGACTTTGATTAGTTAGGTTTTACTGCATTTTCCCCTTTAGGGATACATGCTTTTGGAACTCTAAATCAAACACTGTTTGTGCTAGCTGCTTGAAGCTTGACTCACTCAATTAGTTCCTGGTGTGCTCTCTGTGCTTTGTTCCCTGGTGAAGTGGTCCTAAGTGGAGGCAAGGAACATACGCTTTCCTTGGAAAGCATTTGCAGTGCTTCAACAGAGCTCCAAGTTAACTGGAAACTCTGCAAATATTTACTCACCTGATCTTGATGATACTTGTCAGGAATGATGAGTATAGCAGTTGCACTTAGCTACCCAAATGTCGTTCTTCCAGGTTCAAAAGTTCGTTTGCAGGAACACTTTTGAATTTTTAGGCTTCACTTCACTTTTCCTTATAGGGATACATGCATTTGGAATTATACATCAAACACGGTTGATGCTAGCTGCATGAAACTGAAACTCACTCAACTAGTTCTCAGTGCGATCTCTGTGCTTGGTTTTCTGTTGAAATAACCCTAAGCTGAGGCTAGGGAAAGAAACTTTCATTTGAAAGCATTTGCAGTGATTCCACAGAACTTTGAGTTTCCTGGAATCTCAGCAAATATTTTTTCACCCTAACTTGTTGTTACTCGACAGGAAAGATAAGTAGACCGGTTGCATTTGGCTGCCCAAATTTAGATATTCTAGGTTGAATAGTTCGTTTGCAGGAACACTTTGAAGTCGTAGGTTTCACTTCATTTTCCCCTATAGGGATACATGCATTTGGAACTCTAACTCAAACGCGGTTTGTACTAGCTGCATGAAACTTGACTCACTCGGTTAGTTCTCAGTGCGCTCTCTATGCTTTGTTTCCTGTTGAAGTAGGCCTAAGCAGTGGCAAAGAAAATATACTTTCATTTTCAAGTGTTTGCAGAGCTTCCACCGAACTCTGAGTTTACTGGAATCGCAGCAAATTTTTTTTTCACTGGATCTTGATGATACTTGGCAGCAAAGATGAGTATACTGGTTTCACTTGGCTGCCCAAATTTCGTTCTTCAGGGTTGAAGCGTTCGTGTGAAGGAGCACTTTGAATTTTAAGTTTCACTTCCTTTTTCCTTATAGGGATACATGCGTTTGGAACTGTATACCAAACACGGTTTCTGCTAGCTTCTTCAAACTTGACTCACTCAATTAGTTCTCGGTGTGCTCTCTATGCTTTGTTCCCTGTGGTAGTAGTTCTAAGCAGAGGCAAGGAACATACACTTTCATTTGAAAGCATGTTCAAAGCTTCCACAGAACTCTGAGTTTACTGGAATCTCAGCAAATATTTATTCACCCGAACATGTTAATAGTTGGTGGAAAAAAAGTGTATACCAGTTGCTCTTGGCAGCACAAATTTTGTTCTGCTAGGTTGAATCATTCCTTTGCAGGATGACTTTGATTAGTTAGGTTTTACTGCATTTTCCCCTTTAGGGATACATGCTTTTGGAAATCTAAATCAAACACGGTTTGTGCTAGCTGCTTGAATCTTGACTCCTTGAATGAATTCTCGTTGTGCTCTCTATGCTTTGTTACCGGTTTATGAACCCCTAAGCAGAGCAAAGAAAAATAAACTTTCATTTGAAAGGGTTTGTAGAGCATCCACAGAACTCAGAGTTTACTGACTCTCAGCAAATATTTTTTCACCCGATCTTGTTGATACTTGGCAGCTAAAATGAGTATATGAGTTGCACTTGGCAGCCCAAATTGCGTAATCTTATGTTGAAGGGTTCCTTTGCAGGAACACTTTGAATTTTCAGGTTTAACTTCTTTTTTCCCTCTATGAATACATGCATTTGGAATGCTCAATCCAACACAGTTTGTGATACCTGTTTGAAACTTGGCCCACTCAATTTAGTTCTCAGGGACTCTGTATGCATTGTCCCCTGCTGAAGTATCCCCAAGCAGAGGCAAGGAAAATACACTTTTTTATGGAAGTCTTTGTAGAGCTTCCACAAAACTCCCAAGTTTACTGGAATTTCAGCGAATATATTTTCACTTGATCTTGTTGATACTAGGTAAGAAAGATGAGCATACCAATTGCATTTGGCTGCCAAAATTTCGTTCTTCTACGTTGAAGCATTTGCTTTCAGGAAGACATTGAATTCTGGGGGTTTCTCTTCATTTTAACCTATAGGAATACACGCATTTGGAACTCTAAATCAAACACTGTTTGTGCTAGCTGCTTGAAGCTTGACTCACTCAATTAGTTCCTGGTGTGCTCTCTCTGCTTTGTTCCCTGGTGAAGTGGTCCTAAGCGGAGGCAAGGAACATACGCTTTCCTTGGAAAGCATTTACAGAACTTCAACAGAGCTCCAAGTTAACTGGAAACTCTGCTAATATTTACTCACCTGATCTTGATGATACTTGTCAGGAAAGATGAGTATAGCAGTTGCACTTAGCTACCCAAATTTCGTTCTTCCAGGTTCAAAAGTTCGTTTGCAGGAACACTTTTGAATTTTTAGGTTTCACTTCACTTTTCCTTATAGGGATACATGCATTTGTAATTATACATCAAACACGGTTGATGCTAGCTGCTTGAAACTGAAACTCACTCAACTAGTTCTCAGTGCGATCTCTGTGCTTTGTTTTCTGTTGAAGTAACCCTAAGCCGAGGCTAGGGAAAGAAACTTTCATTTGAAATCATTTGCAGTGATTCCACAGAACTTTGAGTTTCCTGGAATCTCAGCAAATATTTTTTCACCCTAACTTGTTGTTACTCGACAGGAAGGATAAGTAGACTGGTTACATTTGGCTGCCCAAATTTAGATCTTCTACGTTGAATAGTTCGTTTGCAGGAACACTTTGAAGTCGTAGGTTTCACTTCATTTTCCCCTATAGGGATACATGCATTTGGAACTCTAACTCAAACGCGGTTTGTACTAGCTGCATGAAACTTGACTCACTCGGTTAGTTCTCAGTGCGCTCTCTATGCTTTGTTTCCTGTTGAAGTAGCCCTAAGCAGTGGTAAGGAAAATATGCTTTCATTTTCAAGTGTTTTCAGAGCTTCCACCGAAATCTCAGTTTACTGGAATTGCAGCAAAATTTTTTTCACCGGATCTTGATGATACTTGGCAGCAAAGATGAGTATACTGGTTTCACTTGGCTGCCCAAATTTCGTTGTTCAGGGTTGAAGCGTTCGTGTGCAGGAGCACTTTGAATTTTAAGTTTCACTTCCTTTTTCCTTCTAGGGATACATGCGTTTGGAACTGTATACAAACACGGTTGGTGCTAGCTTCTTCAAACTTGACTCACTCAATTAGTTCTCGGTGTGCTCTCTATGCTTTGTTCCCTGTGGTAGTAGCTCTAAGCAGAGGCAAGGAACATACACTTTCATTTGAAAGCATTTGCAAAGCTACCACAGAACTCTGAGTTTACTGGAATCTCAGCAAATATTTATACACCCGAACTTGTTGATACTTGGTGGAAAAAAAGTGTATACCAGTTGCTCTTGGCAGCTCAAATATTGTTCTGCTAGGTTGAATCATTCCTTTGCAGGATGACTTTGATTAGTTAGGTTTTACTGCATTTTCCCCTATAGGGATACATGGTTTTGGAAATCTAAATCAAACACAGTTTGTGCTAGCTGCTTGAAACTTGACTCCCTGAATGAATTCTCGTTGTGCTCTCTATGCTTTGTTACCGGTTTATGTACCCCTAAGCAGAGCAAAGAAAAATAAACTTTCATTTGAAAGTGATTGTAGAGCATCCACAGAACTCAGAGTTTACTGACTCTCAGCAAATATTTTTTCACCCGATCTTGTTGATACTTGGCAGCAAAAATGAGTATATGAGTTGCACTTGGCAGCCCAAATTGCGTAATCTTATGTTGATGGGTTCCTTTGCAGGAACACTTTGAATTTTCAGGTTTAACTTCTTTTTTCCCTCTATGAATACATGCATTTGGAATGCTCAATCAAACACAGTTTGTGATACCTGTTTGAAACTTGGCCCACTCAATTTAGTTCTCAGGGACTCTGTATGCATTGTCCCCTGCTGAAGTATCCCCAAGCAGAGGCAAGGAAAATACACTTTCTTATGGAAGTCTTTGTAGAGCTTCCACAAAACTCCCAAGTTTACTGGAATTTCAGCGAATATATTTTCACTTGATCTTGTTGATACTAGGTAAGAAAGATGAGCATACCAATTGCATTTGGCTGCCAAAATTTCGTTCTTCTACGTTGAAGCATTTGCTTTCAGGAAGACATTGAATTCTGGGGGTTTCGCTTCATTTTAACCTATAGGAATACACGCATTTGGAACTCTAAATCAAACACTGTTTGTGCTAGCTGCTTGAAGCTTGACTCACTCAATTAGTTCCTGGTGTGCTCTCTGTGCTTTGTTCCCTGGTGAAGTGGTCCTAAGCGGAGGCAAGGAACATACGCTTTCCTTGGAAAGCATTTACAGAACTTCAACAGAGCTCCAAGTTAACTGGAAACTCTGCTAATATTTACTCACCTGATCTTGATGATACTTGTCAGGAAAGATGAGTATAGCAGTTGCACTTAGCTACCCAAATTTCGTTCTTCCAAGTTCAAAAGTTCGTTTGCAGGAACACTTTTGAATTTTTAGGTTTCACTTCACTTTTCCTTATAGGGATACATGCATTTGTAATTATACATCAAACACGGTTGATGCTAGCTGCTTGAAACTGAAACTCACTCAACTAGTTCTCAGTGCGATCTCTGTGCTTTGTTTTCTGTTGAAGTAACCCTAAGCCGAGGCTAGGGAAAGAAACTTTCATTTGAAAGCATTTGCAGTGATTCCACAGAACTTTGAGTTTCCTGGAATCTCAGCAAATATTTTTTCACCCTAACTTGTTGTTACTCGACAGGAAAGATAAGTAGACCGGTTGCATTTGGCTGCCCAAATTTAGATCTTATAGGTTGAATAGTTCGTTTGCAGGAACACTTTGAAGTCGTAGGTTTCACTTCATTTTCCCTTATAGGGATACATGCATTTGGAACTCTAACTCAAACGCGGTTTGTACTAGCTGCATGAAACTTGACTCACTTGGTTAGTTCTCAGTGTGCTCTCTATGCTTTGTTTCCTGTTGAAGTAGCCTTAAGCAGTGGCAAGGAAAATATACTTTCATTTTCAAGTGTTTGCAGAGCTTCCACCGAACTCTGAGTTTACTGGAATCTCAGCAAAGTTTTTTTCACCGGATCTTGATGATACTTGGCAGCAAAGATGAGTATACTGGTTTCACTTGGCTGCCCAAATTTCGTTCTTCAGGGTTGAAGCGTTCGTGTGCAGGAGCACTTTGAATTTTCAGTTTCACTTCCTTTTTCCTTATAGGGATACATGCGTTTGGAACTGTATACCAAACACGGTTTGTGCTAGCTTCTTCAAACTTGACTCACTCAATTAGTTCTCGGTGTACTCTCTACGCTTTGTTCCCTGTGGTAGTAGCTCTAAGCAGAGGCAAGGAACATACACGTTCATTTGAAAGCATTTGCAAAGCTTCCACAGAACTCTGAGTTTACTGGAATCTCAGCAAATATTTATTCACCCGAACTTGTTGATAATTGGCAGACAAAATGTGTATACCAGTTGCTCTTGGCAGCACAAATTTTGTTCTGCTAGGTTGAATCATTCCTTTGCAGGATGACTTTGATTAGTTAGGTTTTACTGCATTTTCCCCTATAGGGATACATGCTTTTGGAAATCTAAATCAAAAACGGTTTGTGCTAGCTGCTTGAAACTTGACTCCCTGAATGAATTCTCGTTGTGCTCTCTATGCTTTGTTACCGGTTTATGTACCCCTAAGCAGAGCAATGAAAAATAAACTTTCATTTGAAAGTGGTTGTAGAGCATCCACAGAACTCAGAGTTTACTGACTCTCAGCAAATATTTTTTCACCCGATCTTGTTGATACTTGGCAGCAAAAATGAGTATATGAGTTGCACTTGGCAGCCCAAATTGCGAAATCTTATGTTGAAGGGTGCCTTTGCAGGAACACTTTGAATTTTCAGGTTTAACTTCCTTTTTCCCTCTGTCAATACATGCATTTGGAATGCTCAATCAAACACAGTTTGTGATACCTGTTTGAAACCTGCCCACTCAATTTAGTTCTCAGGGGCTCTGTATGCATTGTCCCCTGCTGAAGTATCCCCAAGCAGAGGCAAGGAAAATACACTTTCTTATGGAAGTCTTTGCAGAGCTTCCACAAAACTCCCAAGTTTACTGGAATTTCAGCGAATATTTTTTCACTTGATCTTGTTGATACTAGGTAAGAAAGATGAGCATACCAGTTGCATTTGGCTGCCAAAATTTCGTTCTTCTACGTTGAAGCATTTGCTTTCAGGAAGACATTGAATTCTGGGGGTTTCTCTTCATTTTAACCTATAGGAATACACGCATTTGGAACTCTAAATCAAACACAGTTTGTGCTAGCTGCTTGAAGCTTGACTCCCTCAATTAGTTCCTGGTGTGCTCTCTGTGCTTTGTTCCCTGGTGAAGTGGTCCTATGCGGAGGCAAGGAACATACGCTTTCCTTAGAAAGCATTTACAGTGCTTCAACAGAGCTCCAAGTTAACTGGAATCTCTGCAAATATTTACTCACCTGATCTTGATGATACTTGTCAGGAAAGATGAGTATAGCAGTTGCACTTAGCTACCCAAATTTCGTTCTTCCAGGTTCAAAAGTTCGTTTGCAGGAACACTTTTGAATTTTTAGGCTTCACTTCACTTTTCCTTATAGGGATACATGCATTTGGAATTATACATCAAACACGGTTGATGCTAGCTGCTTGAAACTGAAACTCACTCAACTAGTTCTCAGTGCGATCTCTGTGCTTTGTTTTCTGTTGAAGTAACCCTAAGCCGAGGCTAGGGAAAGAAACTTTCATTTGAAAGCATTTGCAGTGATTCCACAGAACTTTGAGTTTCCTGGAATCTCAGCAAATATTTTTTCACCCTAACTTGTTGTTACTCGACAGGAAAGATAAGTAGACCGGTTGCATTTGGCTGCCCAAATTTAGATCTTCTAGGTTGAATAGTTCGTTTGCAGGAACACTTTGAAGTCGTAGGTTTCACTTCATTTTCCCCTATAGGGATACATGCATTTGGAACTCTAACTCAGACGCGGTTTGTACTAGCTGCACGAAACTTGACTCACTCGGTTAGTTCTCAGTGCACTCTCTATGCTTTGTTTCCTGTTGAAGTAGCCCTAAGCATTGGCAAGGAAAATATACTTTCATTTTCAAGTGTTTGCAGAGCTTCCACCGAACTCTGAGTTTACTGGAATCTCAGCAAAGTTTTTTTCACCGGATTTGATGATACTTGGCAGCAAAGATGAGTATACTGGTTTCACTTGGCTGCCAAATTTCGTTGTTCAGAGTTGAAGCGTTCGTGTGCAGGAGCACTTTGAATTTTAAGTTTCACTTCCCTTTTCCTAATAGGGATACATGCGTTTGGAA
The DNA here is from genome assembly GCF_047511675.1 of Marmota flaviventris. Classification (NCBI taxonomy): domain Eukaryota; kingdom Metazoa; phylum Chordata; class Mammalia; order Rodentia; family Sciuridae; genus Marmota; species Marmota flaviventris. The sequence continues at coordinate 35,399 of NW_027287925.1, forward strand.
CTGTATACCAAACACGGTTTGTGCTAGCTTCTTCAAACATGACTCACTCAATTAGTTCTCGGTGTGCTCTCTACGCTTTGTTCCCTGTGGTAGTAGCTGTAAGCAGAGGCAAGGAACATACACTTTCATTTGAAAGCATTTGCAAAGCTTCCACAGAACTCTGAGTTTACTGGAATCTCAGCAAATATTTATTCACCCGAACTTGTTGATACTTGGTAGAAAAAAAGTGTATACCAGATGCTCTTGGCAGCACAAATTTTGTTCTGCTAGGTTGAATCATTCCTTTGCAGGATGACTTTGATTAGTTAGGTTTTACTGCATTTTCCCCTATAGGGATACATGCTTTTGGAAATCTAAATCAAACACGGTTTGTGCTAGCTGCTTGAAACTTGACTCCCTGAATGAATTCTGGTTGTGCTCTCTATGCTTTGTTACCGGTTTATGTACCCCTAAGCAGAGCAAAGAAAAATAAACTTTCCTTTGAAAGTGTTTGTAGAGCATCCACAGAACTCAGAGTTTACTGACTCTCAGCAAATATTTTTTCACCCGATCTTGTTGATACTTGGCAGCAAAAATGAGTATATGAGTTGCACTTGGCAGCCCAAATTGCGTAATCTGATGTTGAAGGGTTCCTTTGCAGGAACACTTTGAATTTTCAGGTTTAACTTCTTTTTTCCCTCTATGAATACATGCATTTGGAATGCTCAATCAAACACAGTTTGTGATACCTGTTTGAAACTTGGCCCACTCAATTTAGTTCTCAGGGGCTCTGTATGCATTGTCCCCTGCTGAAGTATCCCCAAGCAGAGGCAAGGAAAATACACTTTCTATGGAAGTCTTTGCAGAGCTTCCACAAAACTCCCAAGTTTACTGGAATTTCAGCGAATATTTTTTCACTTGATCTTGTTGATACTAGGTAAGAAAGATGAGCATACCAGTTGCATTTGGCTGCCAAAATTTCGTTCTTCTACGTTGACGCATTTGCTTTCAGGAAGACATTGAATTCTGGGGGTTTCTCTTCATTTTAACCTATAGGAATACACGCATTTGGAACTCTAAATCAAACACTGTTTGTGCTAGCTGCTTGAAGCTTGATTCACTCAATTAGTTCCTGGTGTGCTCTCTGTGCTTTGTTCCCTGGTGAAGTGGTCCTAAGCGGAGGCAAGGAACATACACTTTCCTTAGAAAGCATTTACAGTGCTTCAACAGAGCTCCATGTTAACTGGAATCTCTGCAAATATTTATTCATCCGAACTTGTTGATACTTGGTAGAATGAAAATGTATACCAGTTGCTCTTGGCAGCACAAATTTTGTTCTGCTAGGTTGAATCATTCCTTTGCAGGATGACTTTGATTAGATAGGTTTTACTGCATTTTCCCCTATAGGGATACATGCTTTTGGAAATCTAAATCAAACACGGTTTGTGCTAGCTGCTTGAAACTTGACTCACTCAATTAGTTCTCGGTGTGCTCTCTACGCTTTGTTCCCTGTGGTAGTAGCTCTAAGCAGAGGCAAGGAACATACACTTTCATTTGAAAGCTCTGCAAATATTTACTCACCTGATCTTGATGATACTTGTCAGGAAAGATGAGTATAGCAGTTGCACTTAGCTACCCAAATTTCGTTCTTCCAGGTTCAAAAGTTCGTTTGCAGGAACACTTTTGAATTTTTAGGCTTCACTTCACTTT